>NC_092819.1:75000339-75300339 GCF_023375885.2 Dermacentor andersoni
CTAAATCGCTTCTTTCCACCAGGCTAACAGTAGAGGGAGCATATTTACTTGTAGGAAATGTCATGATTTCACACACAAAAAAAGGTTTGATGTAATGTATAAACTGAGGTGCATAATAATCAACTTCCTTCTCAACAATATCCGATAGTTGGGAGGCATTTGATAGAGTAAGTTTTGACGTCCATAATTTGTGCGGACCAATGGTGTTTTTCTCGCTTGTTTGCGTTATGGATTGCGTAATGCAGAAACATGTGTGCTAACGAGGTAGAGCTTATTGTTTTTTATGTGTAAAGGTAATGTATAACGATATATCCGACTGGCTCGGAGCAATGAGTGCGTGTGAAAGAGTTTGCATGTCGGGAGAATTTCGTGGTGTACGATGATAATTTCCTAATATTTGAATTACCTTTTCTTTTGTAAAAGTACAGTTTTTTAAATAATTTTGGGCAGTCGTCGTTCCCTAAATTAAGACGACATAAGTAAGCTTAGAGTAAAGAAAAGGCGTAGTAACGTTGCTTTCTTTAGCCATAAGGGAAAAAGATCACTAGTTCTATACATAGACTCCTAGCAGTTCACCAAGCTCATTGGTTAACTTAATGATATGAGTGTCCCAAGCGAGGTTGTTTCGGAACAAGACCCCCCACGAATTTTTCTGCTTTTGCTTGTTCTAGGCACTTCCTTTGAATTATGACCGTTACATTAATATACCATTCCTTATTGGCTGGTTTTGAATATTATATACTTTGTTTTCTTAACATTTAATTGCACCTTTTTTATGTACAACCAGTCAGACAATAAATTTAAGTGTTCATTTCTTTCTTTCTCGAGGTGTTGCATTGAAGCGTTTATGAGGAAGGAGGAGGAGGAAATCAACTTTATTAGAGGTCCTGCAGGCCACGAGAGCTTTGGGCTCTCATGGAGTGGGCGTCTCCCACGACGGAACCGGGAGGTTGAGTTTCCTGGCGGCGTCGTGGACCTGCTGGACGGCCCAGAGTTGGGGAGCGAGTTCTTCGCTCCGGATTGCTTCTTCAAACTTGCGCTTGTCCTGTTCGTAGTTTACGTGAGCTTGCGAGCACAGCCAGAGTAAATGATATACGTTAAGGGATCTATTGCAATTGGTGCAATAAGACTTGTAGAAGAAAACATTTGTGTCGTCGGCGTACGTCATTATGTTAGGTGAAGAAGGAATGATTCGTACGTCGTTTATGTAGATGTCAAGTAATAAGGGACCAAGTATAGACCCTTGCGGAACTCGCACTTGTACAATCAGGAGTGACGAGGTGAACTAAGTAAATCAAACGAATTGGTACAGGTCAGTAAAGTAAGTTTTCATTAGCTCCAATGGCGTTCCACTTTATGCCGTGGTCATAAAGTTTAGACAGGAGTGTACTTTTGATGCCAGGAATATCTTGTTCGAGAAAAAAAAAGGATAAATCGGACTAGGCAAAATAAGAAAGAAAGCTTGGTGGCGCAACCCACCAACCCGTTCCAAAGGGGAAGCTGTTACGACTTTGCACCGGTGCCACCCCTATTACGACTTTGAGGTGGTCCCGTAGCGCTCGTCACCCGTTTCGTGACGGAGCGTTGGTAGCGAAGACTCCGAGTCAGGCGTCGGTGAGAATAACAAAAGGGACTTTATACACTATATACAGGTCATTATACAGGACAGTATCGGATCGGCACTGGGGCCGAGAGCTCACAGCAAACGCGACTGTTCCCGCACGGTGACGTCCGGCGAAAACGCGTGACACATCTCACTCCAGTCGAGAGCGGCACTCAGCTCCCGGTGGTTCGGCGGATCCGGTTTTCCAGGCGGCGCGTCGCGGCTTATAAGCCCCGAGAAACCATTGTCACTCAAACGGCCCAATACTAAGCCAGCACTCGACGGTCGTCCGAGAGGCCCAACCAGCGACCGCGCTGGCCCCCCGGTTCAAAGTTAGCGGGCGCGGTGACCTCCAGGCAAGGCGAGGTGCGGCGCCGGGCTGTCTGGCACTTGGTTGCACGTTTGAACATGTTGCCCGCCGATGCTTCTCCGCAGGACACCGCTGTCTGACGGCTCAGCATCTTGACTTGTCAAGGGAGAATTAGGGCGCTGTGCCTTTATGCGCAGCCCCGGGTTTGTTCAAAGGGCGCTCGCAGGATAAATTCTGCATCTTGCAGATTCGGAATCCGGGCTGGTGGTAATGGCACAACAAAGCTCACTGCATCCATGCTGTTCAATGGGGAGTGATATTTGCTTTGTACAAGACGCTCTGCGATAGGTAGGTTTCTTTATTTTCTATGTTTTAGTGCGCTGAATGTGTATTCTTCGCGGCCTCACGCATTTTCTCGATTTTTGGGTGTTGGGTCAACGCATACCGAAAACCCGAAGGTGCTTTTGGAACTGTGTATGGGAATTTGTGGCCCGCCATTAATTTTTTTTTCTTGGTTTATCAAGATGCTTGCGGCATCGATTCCAAAGCTCTCTATTGTGAGCCATAAGAGAAAAAGATACCAATAGGGAAAGGCCAGGAGATGAGCCAGAGGATGTGTCCCGATGGCTACCTGATGAGAAAGCGACAGCAGACTTGTGCAACCTTGCAGAATCACAACCGAAACTCCAGAGTAACTATTTCTTTCGAGCTAATGAAACACATCTCACAGTTGCATGTAATTAAATCACATACTTGAAAATGTTGCCCGTAAATGACTTTCCCGCGTGAAACCTGGACCTCATTTAAATCTTTCGACCACTTGAGAAGGAATTTTTACAAAGGCCACGCACACATTTTACATCATAAAAACATCACCCAAAATTGACGCCCACCTCCGGCCCATTTCTCATTAAGTTTTATCTCAATTGCGTTCATAGATCTCCAAGGGCAGCGACATAGATTCTGCGTTGTTCTTAAATCAGAATCGTGGCACTCCGGATTCTTTGCATGCATAATTTACAGCATGGCCATAAGTAGTCCATACATAAGCTTTGAACTTCGCCTAAATTTTGCTCATAACTTTCTCATAATATTAAACAAATATAAACGAGGGGGTTTGCTTAGTTAACTGAGGACAGCGGTGAGACCTACTACGAACCTCGTACAACAGAGAAGAAACGTTTAAAAAAAGAAACGAAGGTTCAGTAATCATTTGCTACGCTGCTATTTAGGCGGGGAACCATAAAGTTTCGCGACACCTTGCACGGGGGTCATTATACATGACCCCCACTTTTACCAAATGTAAATTTTGTGTAACGTGGCACTGTCTCGGGACATTGGGAAGCATAGCTAATGATGACCATATCACACTCTCGAATACTTGCTTAAGATTTTTTTTCGCAGAAGCTCCATTCGATTCACACATATTTAACCTCGCACAGCGATTATCCATACCGTTTCCCCGATTTTCGCTATATTTGGTATCCGTGGCATTTGTAGTTGTGCGAAGGCAATGGCCTTAATTCTGCACCGCTCGTAAAACCCACTTATAATGCTGCGATGCGTTTGCATACGTAATTTATTCCAAAGACCGCGACCGCAGTTACACACCAACATTAACCTTTGTCGACACTCACATCACCCATAACCTACCCTTACTTTAACCAGCATAAAAAAGGTACTCTGTTTGCTCTACCGAGGACAGCGGGTGACCTTCGTATAACGCATGGAGGTGCCGTATAAGACGATGGATGAATAGTTATTTGTAGCGCTCCTATTTTTAGAAAGAAACGGCACCATTTTGCCACACATTGCACTTAATATGTCCCTAATTTCTCGTATATACAAACTTGATGTAACGCAGAGTTTTCTCAGGACATTGTAAAACGTAGCTTACAACGACCGCAAAACATTTTCGAACACTTACTTAAGATGCTTTTTTTTTTTTTTGCAAATGTTGTGCTTGATCCACAAGCATTCACCGTCACACACAGGCACATGACATACTGGTTACTTTGTCTAAGCTTAGTTTAATCTCGGTGGCATTTGCAGCTGCACTAGGGCAGCGGGCTAAACATTGTGCCAATCGTAAAACACCCTCATAACTCGCCGTAGCATTTACATACTTAATTTATTGCAATGGTCTTATTTAACTCACATTTTGAACTTCACCTATGCGTTATTACAATGTGCATTTTGTTTTTACCGAAATACGAACGAGGTACCTTGTTTTGTTCACCGACGACACCGAAGAAACCAAGTGCGAAACTCGTATGGCGCATTGACATAAAGAAACGAAACGAGGGTTCAGTAATTACTTGCGACTCATTTAGCTAGGCAGGGAACTTGACAGTTTCGCCTACACATTAAACTTATCACGCCACAAATTTCCTTTATGTTCACCGAACTTGAAGTTGGTGTCCACTACAGTTGTTTTCGGGCTTCTAGAAATATTATGGATAACGGCAGTCAAGCACTCAGGAATGCTTCAATAAGTAATTTCAGTTATTACGAAGGCTATAATTGCCCCACAGAGTATCAGCCTGTTGCGTTCGTCACTCACAATTGGCGCTTCCTGCTTGAAGCAAACATGAACACTGTTTCTCGCATAGCTCACTCAGGAGACCAGGGAAAAGCAGCTGCGTGCCTCTTATAACGCATGAAGATACGAAGAAGAGTAGTATTCAGTAATTACTTTCTGAACACGTAACTAACGTACACACTTGAAACGTTCGTACACGTCACACATAGAGTGGTCTCCATTTTCTCTAATTATGAAGTCTCTGCAGTTTTTAATCCTCCCGTGAACATTTGTAAGCTTTTCATGTAACACCTCTACATGGGCCAAAAACGACGGTTTAACAATTTTCATTTAGTCCTGTTCTTTCGTTTTTTTTTTGGCCGCTTCGAGTCTTGATTAACAAGTGCGCTTGAAAAAATATGCACAAGGCAGAAAAAAATTTGGCTATAACGTAGCATCGCTAACTAAGTAAGTCCAAGCATACTCATATTTTCCTCCGCACACTTTCCTACTGCGACATAGCGATGTTTTAATGGTAGTCCCAACTGCTTGCTATATGTTTAACTTACTCCTTTTCTCGTCATCGTCACCAATCATGCGCCTCTCTGTTCCCGCAATATTTCCCTATTCCCCTTCTTCCAGCGCGGGGTAGCTGGCTATAGAGCAATGTACCTCAGGCCAACCACTCTGCGTTTCGTATCATTAAAGTTCTCTCTCTCTCTCTCTCTCTCTCTCTCTAATCCTGACCAAAATTCTGCTATAACGCACACAAGACGTTACGCCTAAGTGCCGTAAATACGCGTGTGTAATAAACGGGGCGCCATCTCTCGAGATTCAAAAGGGCTACGAATGCGGGTCAAACAACGGTGATAGAGCTTAATCCTCAACTAGTGCACGTATACCACAACGCCCAAGGAGCAGCCGCGCTCGAAATAAACGAGAGTGACCATCGCGCTGACATATGCATGATGCAGGAGGGGCCACGTAAGGCCGTGTAATGAAGCTTACTATATTAAAAGACTTCTAAAAAAACGAGAAACTGGGGAACAGCCATGACTGTGCTTGCCGCTATCGTTGTAGCTTGAATGTTACGTCTCTATGGGTACAAAGTCTGCCAAATAAGAGTTATTTTCTTAACTCGCAGGTGTGGCACAGTTTGTTTCTCACCCGTCCCTATTCATACTATTTAGGGGCAGCATGTGGAGAAACGAAAGTTGACAGAATAATTCCTCGAAAAGCACATCTCCTGAGTGTCGCCATATTGTACGTAAGATTTCTGAGCCAACGTGGACATCACGAGTACTCAGAAACACATGGGACATCCAAGACAGCGGCAACACCTACGTTTTATGTCCATTCGCAATAGTCCAGAGGAGAAGGGCTTCTATAAAAAATTGAACTGGATCTGGAATATAGCTCGTTATCATTTTGTTAAAAAAGTCAGGTTACATTGAACACTAAGGGAGGTAGAATAAGCCTTCCGAAAAAAAAAAGAAAGCCTTATTCTTAGCCTGGTCCGATGCCTGTTTTCTAAAAAGCTTGCGATCCGACCTGCAAGAACTTGCCAAGTGGACGTAATAAAGTGCAGAACAAGAATGGACTTCAGTGAAGTTTTCTGGCTTACGCTCCCACGGCTCCAGAAGCTTTGCGATTAAAGGCGAACGCACGGAGATGTCATTTGATTGGCTCTCCTATTTAGGCACTGAAAGCAACGCAAATTTACCACCAAGAGTCCGCGCGGTCACTTGAGGGTAACGTCGCCCCAATGTATGTCTAAATAAAGAGAAATAAGAAATTCAACCAAAATGTCACCATTGATCCGTTCGCTTGTTAGGCACTTGTAACACGCTTCTTTATAATGACTCTACTAATGTATGAGAATGGTTTATAGAAGAAAAAAAAAGAAGCGAGATATTCTTTCATACACTTTAAAAATCGCGCTGTTGTTATTACTGGTATTTTCCCGGCAGCATCAGCTGACCGCAATTATACGTAAAAAATACTAAATTCACAGTCACGTGATTCGAATTCGAAAGCATTTTGACTTCTCCAAGTTATCTTCATTGAAGACTTCTTAAATACTGCAGCGAGTTCGCCTTCCAATTTTTATTTCTCTGCGTTCATTAATCACCAGACAGCAACCATTCAGAACGATCGTTGGCAAGTAGCTGCGAGTTCATATTGCGATTGTTTTATTATACGCTTCATGACGCGACACGTCACGTGACGTCATACGTGAGCATCTCGAATTCACTTCCAGTTATTACCTGACCATGATACGTGATGTAATTCATTGCCGCGTGTCTTTAACAACTCTACCTTAATCCACCTTGCTCTTATTTTTACCAACCTTAATCCATCTTAGTACACTTCGATAAACGTTGATCCAGTTTCACTCACCTTCATTCGCTTTATACTTCACGTTATTTCCCTGCCTTTCTCTTCTTTGCATCGCTCTCTCTTAATTCAATTTACTCCACTTTAAGTCACCTTACTATAACTTAGGTCACGTTACTATAACGTCGCAGCCACATGGACACGACGTGACCTGTGCAACGATGCATGCACTAGGCACCCCTTTAGTCAACCAATCCGCGGAGCCACTGTGCCACCGAGGAAGCGTGCTCGTATAGCAACCCTGGAGGCCCGGGTTCGATTCCCACCCAAACCGAGATGTACCGAATTTTCTTGTTGATGCCATTTATTTACTTTGTTAACAGGAACCTGCTGAGAATTTTGACATCAATCCGAACAACTTTTGTCGTGTTTTTACTGCTAGCGGCTTCGTCCATGTTTGGTACCATCTCTTGAAAACGCCCGATTTTCTGCCTCATGGGGCATATAACACTTTCGCATTAAAAGCTAGGCTTAGGTTACATAGGTTACATACCATAGGTTACAAATATAAATGAGCCGTATTTGCCTGTTTAGCAAAAAGTTTATTTAAACAAGGGACGATATGAACACTGAGTCACAATCACGGCACAATTCTACCAGGACGATAACATATGCAAGAAACGAAGTATTGTACACATGGCACGTTCTCAATGTAGTGTCCGAGCCAGCACTCATTAACATATAACAACATAGACCCACGGAAAAGCACAGGTAAACATAAACTGTCACACGTATAAAATGGTGTTCAATATATAAAGTGTACACAATGGTTATGTACAATGATGTTATGACAGAGACACTTTACATAATTTTGAAGTGATGCTATGAGACGTGTATATACAAAAATAATCATTTATAAGAGAACACGCACACACAGAAGTTACAGGCATTTACATTCTGTGCACATTCAATGAACACCTCTGATGTCCTGGCTACAAGAACCACGCTGGTCGAAAATTAAGCTGTACGCGTCCACCAGCAACCGACCGGAAAATGCATGACCACTGTCGAAGGAACTATTCTTCCCCAAGGAAGAACAACTCCTCTGACGGAAATGACAGTAGCTCAGAGTAGAGCCTTCCCAGAAGTGGAAGCAGAGCACGGTGACGATGCCCTTCAGCAACTGCCTCGCACCGGTTACGCCATAGACAAAAGGGCCCCGCAGCTATTAAAAGTCGCGCAAAGCGGCCACGTGAGCAGCGACCAGATGTGATAAAACGGTTAACTCCAAGGCCACGGGAACCAGTATGGACGGCCCTACAAAACACCCTGGCAACGACGCATTGCAGCAGCACATGTTTATTGGATTCCTGAAGGGGGGCAATTGGGACACAGCGAAGATGGGACAACACCCCACCGCTTTGTCCTGTCCCGAGTTGGAAGCACTTGCCACCATAGACGCCACATGAAGTCGCGCAGGTGGCCAGGCAGCAATGACGCCGTTATTGCATCCCACGGCAAATTATTGGAACGTGCGCGGCGTGCTGGAGGAACTAGAGGAAGCAGTAAGGCGGACAATGTATCCAGAACACGGTTTTTGAGAACGTCGACATCAGGACATACCTGTTGTATGACGTGATAATATGCCACAGCCGTTGAGTAAAATGCAGGTGCGTTTAACACTTGTGGTCCACGATTTAAGTGCACGCCTGGTAACATGTAACGCATTTTTGTGCCAAGGAAATATCAGGCGAGTTCACGCGCAGGACACTGATCACGCTCTAACAGACGGAGCAGAAATTGCAGGGCAAGAAGCCGGCAGCAGACAGACACAGATGGGAACTCGAACCCACCGCGAGAGCGTGGTTGCTCAAGCACCGCGCGGCAGACCAGTCCTGTATTTTGCCCGACCAGAAGGAACCAAGAAGGGACTGCAAGGACCTAGTAACCCGTAATAGTGGCTGTACAACGTGCCAAACGTACCACACTCGGCCGCAATATAGAGGCTGTGATAAGTACCGTCTTTCTAATAGGGGCAAATCATACCATCGAACATCTTTAATATTTCGTCTTACATCTTCAAGAATTGAAAGCCACACAGAGTCTGATATGCCATCATAGGTGTAATCAAGACCCAATATATGAACAGAGTCGCTCTTTTGAAGACAGAAAACGGGACTTAGGCACGTCCGTTGTGAACCAATGAACAAATAACGACATTTTGAAAAATTTAGCGCAGCACCTGAAATATTTCCGTACTCAGTGAATATTTGAACACTGCGGGATAAGCTATCTTCATTCCTGAGATACAATGCGATGTCATCGGCGAAGGCTGTCACTTTCACAACACTGCTACCAGGCAATGGGAAACCACAGACGTAGGAGCCTCTCAGTACTGAGTGCAGAAATGGCTCAAGGCTTAGCACAAAGAGTACTGGGGGTAGAGGGCACCCTTGGCGAACACCACGGGTAACGGGAAATGGTGCACTTTCTCAACCATCAAGAAACAATGCACTTCGGATATTTCAATAGGCAGTCCTAATAAGTTTAACAAAATTTGACGAAAAGCCGAATGAGGTCAGTACATTAAATACGTAGCTATGTTCAAGGCGATCGAATGCCTTTTCTTGATCTAGTGAAACTAAGAGACCACGTGCGAACCTTGTCAGTATGTATGCCATTATGTCACGCGTGACGAACGAGGGACTGTGTATCTCTCTGCCAGGGACTGAGCATGCCTGGTGGAGTCCTATTAAGGAAGGCATCATGCTTCCCAAGCGCTGGGTGAGAACAGCTGTGAAGGTTTTGTAGTCAACGTTGAGGAGCGTGATTGGCCTCCATTCCTCTGAACGAACTGATGATGGATCGTGCTTAGGTATCAGCACAATGCTACCGTCGCGAAAACTAGACGGGAATTCAAAGTTCTCAAAGCTGCGGCTGATAACAGACACGAAAGTGGCACCAATATCTTCCCAGAATGTTAGATAAAACTCTATACGGGTAACCCGTCAGGCCCTGGCGCCGAGCCACGCTTCATGAAAGATAATGCTGCTTTCACTTCGTCAGCTGGCGGTCGTGTAGAAAGACGTTCAGCGATTTCAGGTGGAACCTGAGTCAGCTCACTAAGCATTTCGACGTTACTATGATCCATTCGGCTATTCGTACGCGCCGTGTTTTCAAAATGCGATAAAAAGAGCGAATAATCACGCGCGGGAGGCGACCTAACAGGAAGCGCTCTTGGGGTCACAGAACCGAGTACATTTGGCTGCCTAAAAAGAGAGTTTCTTCCAACTGTAGTTCTAGCAGAACTACAGGGTGTACACATGGATTACGTCTGCATCGCCAAGCAGCAGCTGACAAAGACGACGCTGCGATGACGCGTTGGAAACGCCTCCGTAGCTAACGCTGCCATGACCACATCAGCGGAGTCAGTTGATTGACCCGAAGGGCAATACAAAGCTTCATGGAAGTATCAATCAGTTCTTTTGACGTGCGTCGTCTGATTGCACGACCTTCAACTGAACAATGCAGACGCTGCTGCACCTTGAGCGCGTCCCATCACCCTAGGTCAGAACTAGAAAGAGAAGCGCGCAAGACTCTTGACAAACAAGAGCACGAGTGCACGTCGCGTAGAACGCGGATGTCGAGGCGCGAAGGTTTTGCTGATGAAGAAGCAGGGAAGCAAACTTCAAGCATAACTGGTCTGTGATCGGAAACATAGACAGGAGATGAAGGCAAAGTTATCACATCAGATTGCGAGACATACTCAGCTAAATTGCATGGCACGTAGGCACGGTCTGACCTGCTTGACGACGTGCCGCGTCGCCACGCCCAGACAAATGAAGAACCATGAAAAATTCGATGTGTGTCCAGCAACGAAAAGTGCTGGATGAGGCGACGCAGCTCCCGTGAGCTCCAATCAGGGCGACCCCAGCCCGGGCCTTGCACATCTGCTCGCGCGTCTAAAACGCAGTTAAAATCCCCAACAAGAAGCAGGTGACGGCCGTCCAGGAAATACAAGTGCAGGTCACGAAAAAAATCATTGGACTTTGTGGCTTGAGCGGGCGCATAGATGCACAGAATACGTAACCTAAATGAGGATAGCACACAATCAAATGCCAATATCCGCCCTGTCCCATCATAAAAACGACGATGATCTTGCAAGAGAGCTCTGTTGAAAATAATAATACCGACTCCACCAGAGCGTGGGGTCGTGAAAGAGAAAAAAAAACAACCTAGGTTGAAAGTGCGTTTGAAGGCAAGAACATGTCTAAAGGTGAAAAGAATTGTTTCTTGCTAACAAAGAATGTCACAGTTATTAGTGCGGGCCACGCTTATAATTTCGGCTTGTTTTATAGGATTTCGGAACCCCTGTGCGTTTAATGAAATAATATTCCGGGTGTCAACCATATTTAATTAAAGGTGTCACCGAACGGACCCGGTCGTGTTATTCAAGTCAGCGCCCCGCGGTAACAAGTACAGGGGACATCTAGCACACACGTCACTTCTTCGACACTCTCGAAGAAGGCCGAGGTTTCTTTGGCCGTTGTTACTCGATCAGCGCAGCGATCCGGGGCGCCATCCGAGCCAGCGGCTGACGTGTGGGCACGCTTTGCGTCTCGTGAGAGCGCCATTCCTATGTCGAGTCCATCCAGGTTTGGTGAGAGTCCAACGCTACTATCAACTCCGAGGCTGGAGCTATTTTCAAATGATGATGATGCTGGTAGCGGTTTGGCTGCGGCATCGACGTCATCGCCGCCGACAACTTCTGCAGCCGGGGGCTCATTCAGATGCAACGGCGCAATTGCTTTTGTAGAAGAGCCACAAATCTGATGTGGCGTTGTAAGCGACGCAACTGAGGCGCATGAAGCCACCGCAGACTTCGCTGGTGTAGAGAGCGCAGAAATTCCAGGGCCAGGTGTTTTAGCCATGTCCAAAACTTCCGTGCGAGCAGGACTGATGGTAGCAGCCGAAGCGGAGGTGCCACCGGCCACAGCGCGCGTGTCCCTCGCTGCCTGAGAGGCCAGCGAACATGGCGTGCTGCGATCGGCCATGTCATCAATAGCACGGTCCTCCCTTTCGGCCGATGAGGCCGGCGAACATGGCGTGTTGTGATTGCTCGAGCTGCATACTTCTTTGTCATTTGCCGACACTGGTTGATGTGGTGTCAAGGCAATCTCTTTGGTGGTGGCGTCACGCGCAGTCGCGACCGCAGCTGACGCCGGCGGTAAGCGTGGAAAGGCACCAGCAGTAGCGTCTGAATATGAACGCCGCACAGGGCACACGACTGTAGGGTGACCATCCCCGCAACGCCGACAAGGACGGTCGCATCCGTTGCTTTCGTGGCCATGGAGACCATAACGGCCAGCTGCGGTGCACTGTGCACGGTAGTGGTCGCTGGAGTCGAAGCGACGACACACGCGTTGCATGCCACGGTAGTCAAACGTCACACGATGACCAGATACTCGCAGATTATTGGGGACAGGGGTTGTGATGCTCATTTCCATTCGAACGAAGCGGGTGCCCGTGAGCACGCCACGTCGTCCGCTCATGACACCAGCGTTGACAGGGAAAACCTTGCCGTATCGTGGTAGTGCCTGGACGAGGACTTCGTTCGAAAAGAAGGACGGCAAGAAGAGGCAGGTTACGTTGGTGACCTGCGGGCCGGTGGAAACGATAGGACAACGCTCGCCACCGATGACAAGGCAGCCAGCATCGACGATTGGAGCCACGGGAGCCATGGTCTTGACGGTCACTTGGAAATTGAAGCCTCCCATGTGCTGAACGTAATAAACCTCAGAGAGGCGAACTATTTCGGCCATCGCGTCGACGACGGCCTCAGGACCATTCCCCGTAGGGCCTTCGAAGGAGTCCACGGCACTGCAGGTGTCATGGCGTGTGAGGCGGACACCCCTGACGTGAAACACTCCTTCTGTCTAAGGGCAGGAGAAAACAGAGGTGACTGTCAATGAAGCCAAACTGACTTGCGAATTGTTTTGGGAACACTACATTATGTAACCCTCAATGTCGACCTGGCAAATCCTGCGAATTTTGCTTTAAATATCTCGTAAAGCTTGAGCTCTTCGTAAATCAGCGAAGCTGCCATAACAATTTCGGCAGCGGCGTATGACTTTTAATGTCCACCTTGTTTTAAGAATACACAAAATTAAGCACGTAAGAGGCAGCAGCTGCATATTTATATGCCTACTGTATCACGCGCATCTGCAGCTCGATGGCACCTATCATAAATTTGGAGGGCGTTTAAGCTTCGCCTTTGAAAGGACGCTTTCGCTCGGCCCCAACTCCGAAACCGCCTACACAAATGTCTGTTAAACGCAGAAACGCTTTTCTGAGATAACACCTAGGCTGATTTTAATGAAATTTGTGGCATCTGAAAGAAAAAGTGAAATCCTAGTGACTGTTGAAACGGAATTTCGATTTATGCCCTCAATTTTGAACGCGGGTTTTTATTTATTTATGTGTCTGAAAGACGGAAGCCCGAAGTTTATAAATTTGTCTGCTTGCATCAAAAACAGATATCGCCGTTCTGTAAATTGCATCCATCAGAACATCCAAAGCAAACAAATTTGATGTATTAATTAATGTCTTACATGGGTTTGTTACAATCTTTGTGAAGGTTTTGCACGAAAAACTCCCACTTTAGTTGCACAAACTCAAGCACAAACTCACGCATTATTGGTGTATTTGGGAATCATGTATAATAATCTAACCTGTCCACTTTAGATGGGCTTTTAGACGCAACTGACAGAATTGCGATATCGTCTTTCATTGTTGAGTTACAGAGCTGTAAACATGATAGTTTCGTTTTCGGAACATTTGCGATTTCTGATAATTTTGATAAAAGAAAGTAAGCGACCTAAATTTAAAAAATCCGCATCCAACAGTCGCTAGATTTTAACATTTTCTTTAAAATGCACCCGGTCTTGCGCAATTGTTGTCGGGAAAAACGATTTCCCCTTTCCCATGTATTTAGATGGGAGCCCTCGAGCTAAAGCTTCCTCTTAAAGATCTGCTTCTCACTCTTCCAAGCAACTGCAGCTTATGTAACCGTAATTTTTTCTTGGAAAAACTGGCGGCGAACGCTGTGTACGAAGGCGAGCTTTCTGGTTCTTTTGTTTCTTGTAACACCATTGCAACGCCACCTGGATAGTGTCGCAAGGAACCGAGCGGATCGCACCGCTCCTAGAAAGACGGACCTCAAGCGGCAGGTGGGGAAGGTGTTTGTGTTTGAGTTTCCGCGCAACAGAATGATGTGTTCTCGTATATTCCAATTACAATCTGATGCTATCATGCCTGTCAGTTGTGTGTAAGTCGCCCTTGGCGATTTTTCTGACGCATTTTACTTTGAGACATTCATTTAGTTCAATGACGCCTATGCTCCACGCGGGGAGCTTGTGTGGATCGGGATGCGTGGTTTGGGATGATTTTTCTCGTACCAGCACTGCCGCCGGCACTGATGCCGGATTTTATGCGACAGGGGGCTGCTAACGCTATCGCGTTAAAATATACGACAACGGAGAAATTATTTTTCCCTCAAAGTATAGCACTCGTGCTGTGATAATTGGTCTAGGTGAAGTTTTCGTGAGCCAGCAAAGCAAAGCTAGTGTGGAATCACGAAACAGGATGTGCTTGACCTTGTAGAAACGTGCTACGGTGCCACGGTACGATGCGAAACGCGCCACAAATTTCGGGGACGAACATTGTCCCTTAAATTCTAGCTTCATTGCTAGCTATAGTCGCTGACAACCTGAGAATTAAAAGTAAGCCCCACCCACAAAAACGCAGTGCATCGGTCTTTTGCCTCTGAAGGAGAGCCGAACGAGCTGAAGTTCGCTCCAAGCTTAATCACGTTGCTCTGCTAATGTAAATGCTGGGTCAATTGGGAAATAAATGCTGCTTGTTTCAATTTAAAATATTGCCTTTGGCTGCACTAATATCAGGATCAACCATAAAATTTGCCCTAGAGATTCAAGTTTCAGCCTTAAACCAGTGACACAAATGACACGTCTTTACTAACAAAAGCCGCTGTTTTAAACACGTCATACTGGTTACCGTCCAGGAAATACGTGAACCTGATTCCGCTTCCCTTCCATTGCCACCGATAAATGTGAGGACAAAAGTGTGGGGAGCGCCAATGGCATTTGTACCAGAATGGCGCGTCACAATAAAAGCAAAATGCACACACTGGCGGATATAGCATCTAATTGACATGGGTGATGGACTGCTGTTATAGTACAGCTCAGTTTTTCTCGCACGGAATGCGATAATGTTTTCAATCTACATACTGGCCTCCATATATTCTTAAAGCTTGTCAGGTAGGTCATTGTACTCCCTAACGTTAGGGAGCCCACTAGCGTAGTCGAAATGAAAAAAAAAATTATTCCTTGTCACTGCAGAAATGTCATGAAGAAAACATGACATTTCTGCAGCGACAAGGAGGTTGCTACTTTGCCTCATATGCTCTGGGAGTGCGGGTCGCTGGGCCCGAAGTTCACCAAGGAAGAGTGGAACGCGCTCCGGCGAAGTCCCGTATTTGAGGACCAAATCCTGGCCGTCCAGCGCGCCCGCGATCGGGCCTGCAGACTAATATATATATATATATATATATATATATATATATATATATATATATATATATATATATATATATATATATATATATATATATATAATGACGCGCATTGTGACGCGCAAGTATGGGAGAGGCCTTTGCCCTGCAGTGGGCGTAACCAGGCTGATGATGATATATATATATTTTTATTTTTATTTATTTCGTCATTCATCATTAGTACAGAAGGAGGTCCCGGAGTTACAAGAACTGTCAGGGGGACCTCCTATTAGTAATTTAACATTGCATGAATTAATACATTTTGGCAACATAGCAGCGACAGACATCAGAAAACGCGAAGTTAATGAAAAGATAAAGAAATACAAAAAGTTGCTTACAATAATTGAAGTTCAAAACACAAGCAAATGAAACCGATACAGCGTATGAATAAATAAATATGTAGTAATTGACACGTTATGGAACATAGGAATGACACATGTCAAAGAACACGGGGTTAATGTAGCAGATAATTAGAAATAAATATATGCTTACAATACGCAAAGTACAAATGTTATATAGACTATGCGACAAAACATTTGAAATGCCTAAGAAAGGAGAAAAAAGAAGACAAAGGAAGATATAGAATAACCAATAAATAAAGGCTGTCGATACAATAGGTAAGTACAGAACCATTGAAAACTGGGAAATAGATTTGTACACAATATATACTTATAGTAATGAATCAGTAGCCAGTAGTGTCGTTAGTAAATATTTCTTCGTCTCTCTCCTGAATGTTAATGTTGTGCGGCAGGCTTTAATATGGGGTGGTAGTATGTTCCAGTATTTAATGGCCATAAAAAGGGAAGTAAACATTCCATAATTAGTGTTTATTCGAGGAAGTAAAAAATTGTTGTTAGAGGAAAATCTCGTATTGTTAGTGTTGGTAAGAGCAGAGTTATTAAATGCATCTAAAATTATTTCATGATTTAGTGTGCGGTATATTATTAAAACCAATTTGAGCTGGAGCATGTAGCGTAATGGTAGTATATTTAAGGAACTGAAAATTGGTACTGCATGTGACATGTAATTAGAGAAATTAATGATCCTCAAGGCTTGATTTTGTAAATGTTGTAGATGTATTATGTGCGAGCAATATGTGTTTCCCCAAACTGAGATGCAGTATTGTAAGTGACAGTGAATAAATGCGTAATAAAGTGAAGTTGTAATGTTTTGTGGAAAATACGGGCGCGTTAGGATTAGTACTCTTATTCCAAAGGCAATTTTTTTTGAGACCATGTCAGCATGCAAGTTAAATTTAAGTTGGGGGTCAAGTTTGACGCCAAGGAAGACAACTTCATGTGCAGGTGAGAGAATATGAGTTTGTAAGACGAGCGGTGGCGCGGGCGCGATGACGCGTTTATGTGTATGAAAAAGCATAAACTGAGTTTTCGGAGGGTTGATGTGAAGTTTGTTACTTGTGCACCACGCAGATAAGTTGCTTAGGTCAGAATTTAGTCGTTTTATTACAGTATTTATGCATTTGCTATTAGCAAATATAGTCGTGTCGTCAGCATATAGAATAGATGAAGTACTGGTTAAACAGTGAGGAAGATCATTAATTTACACCAGGAAAAGTAAAGGGCCTAAAAGTGAGCCTTGTGGGACACCCTTAGTGACTGGTTTAGTACGTGAAAGTGAACCTCCGAAATTTACAACTTGAGTTGTGTTAGTCAAATAACTGCGGATGAGCGTATATATATATATATATATATATATATATATATATATATATATATATATATATATATATATATATATATATATATATATATATATATATATATATATATATATATATATATATATATATATATATATATATGTTCATTTTAATGTTTTATGGAATTTCAAAAAATTGCCTGTGGCAGATAGCACAGTTCATGTCCTTAGCTGGATTATTCGAAAACAAGCACTCCACAGTGCTTGTCTTGGCCTTGTTCTAATACTATTCCCGTGCCGGCGCCTAAATCTCGACGTCCCAGTGGTCCCGCTCAAGTTTCGGCGCAGGTGGGCCCGAACCGTCCGCCTTTACATGTGCTCCGCAAACAGTTAGGGCTGGATCAACCTACCCCATGCAGTCGGTCCGACTGAGCCCGACTCGACGCTTGTTGTGCCCAATCGGCAAGCGCTTAGATGAACTCTACCGGAATATTCCAGCCCAACAAGCGGACTCGACCCGCATCTGTCGGGTTTCTGTGAACGCCCTGAAAGGTCGAGAGGATTGTGCAGCAGCAAGCATAACTGTTGCTGAATTGTGCTCGAACGTTTATTTAATTCAATAGAAATGTTGTAGGTACACGCAACATTAATTTTAATGTAAATAATAATTATGTCTTCAGTTCTATAACAACCAGATGAGCACGAATGTATGCTCCCTTCAGCCGCCGAGCAAGATTGCCGATCTCACTTGACCAAAAGCTACGTCAAAATCTCTTAGCGGAAGGGCGACCGTGTTACACCGAGTACATCTCCCTCGAGACTTATCCCCGTATTCAGAAACGCATCTTAACTTGAAGCCGGCGCTTGACTTGATTTAAATGACGCCTGTCGTGAACAGACTAAAGCAAACGCATTGAGCGTCTTGGGCGCGTTCATGCCAGGGGTCATTTATATCGTCAAGCATGGGCTCCACCTTAAGATGCATTTCTGAATACTGGGGTTAAAGGTGGCGGACGGAGTCTACAGAAGACAGTGCGCCAGTGTGAGTACGATCACTGCTTCAACGGCAGAAGCCACGTCGCCACTTGCATCCGTATTACGTGGCCTCACTGTCGCTCTGCCATCGTTTCAATTTTTTCTTTCAAACAACTTTGAAGAGCTTACGAGAAATTTAGTATGCAAATGCATTGATGCTCCTTTTTGCCAGTGCCACAAACACTTTACCCTAGGAAGCCAATACAAATAGAGTAAAGGCGCGCAAAATCATTTTGCTCTAGGATGTGCTCAGGTACAGTAATTGCAACACGGGCCCGCCTACTGTAACGCATCGCACGATAAGAGAGTTTCACAGCATTGCAATAGGCCTTCGAGCCATCCCTCAATAAATACATCTTGCCATCATCATACTATTGGGAAAGGGTATGCGAATATTCCTGATTTGAAATTTGAGCGGAAATGTATTTTCTACTCTATTCGTACTCGATTCGAGAATTCACTGTGCGACGTTGTCGAATAGAACACCATAAGGGACAACAGTCGTTTTTGCAGTTTGCAAGGAGCAAGACAAGAAGTGAAGGGACACTGTTCTCAATTATTCTGGCACTGTAGAACCCGCGACCTCAAGCTGAGCAGCGCTTCGTCATATATCCACTAAGCTAAAGCGGCGTGTAACAAACACATGCAGGGGGTCATTTCTTAGGCAACAGTTAGCAGCTGTTGAGTCTGCACGACTTGCCTTAGGCAGAACTTGCCTAATCGCTTTGTCGAGGCGAACGAAGCAATTTATTATTTCACCAATCTCACCAAGCTTCGATTGCCTCGAAACGACGTACGGTGCTGCGGTATGGTGCCCCTAGTTCCTACAACTATAGCACTGCACTCTACTACATGCATTCCGGGGCATGCTGCTCCTTTCTTTTTTTTCTTGCTGTCATTGTCAAGGTGCAGCAGATACGATCGTGCTTTGTTTCTTCATTACAAGCTTGTCAATTGAGCTGACAACCGGTTGTTAATGGCGTTAAGTGCATCACATGTATAGATTAAACAAGCTTTCTGTTACCGCACATACTCGCCGGAGCTTTCCTTATCACTCCTTCTTTTGCAGAAACTTGGAATGTTTAATGTTCCAAGTTGTCTTTTTCTTTTTTGAACATTTGTAGTCGATTCGGAAGCTTCATTCTTCGAATACCCCAAGTATTGACTCTTCGCGATCTGGCAGAGGTTCCTTTGTGATCCGGGAAAGCTTCTGATTGCGCGTTTCGGCACCACGAGTTTGCCACGAAAACATAAATGTTTTGTCCTGCATAGTCGGCTGCAGGTACGTGTTCTTGATGCGCTTAATTATCAAGAACGTGTCACGTGCGCGAGATCATATGTAAGCATAATTCTGTTGCATGTCAGTTTAAGGCTCACTTATCAATCTTTATTTCTGATATACAGCAAAACTGGCGCCAGTGATATATCATAACTATTTCGCAGGATATTGACTTTTAGTTCTCTTTGTTACCTGCCGAATTTGTGTAGTGCCGTAGATACGCATGCCTCCTGGTGTGCACCCACTGAAAAATAAATACAAGAGCGGACACTCCCATACAGCCCAGCGGCCGAATGGACTGCAGCGCTCCAAGCCGCCGGCATTCATACCTGAACTAGACTACCGGTGTCGGTTTTGGGCGCGCGCGTTTTGAACGCAAGCTGGAACGCGTTACGCCGGCTGCGTTGATCGGCGCGGCATTTTTTTTTTTTTTTTTTGCTTCTACTGCTCAACAGCGCGTGGTGTTCGTGGGAGATAGTTTTGTTATTAAGTAAAAATTATTGCTAATGATCTTTACCAGCCTCCATGGAATCTGTGTCACGTGAAATTTCATAAAGTAGACGCAAGACGCGTTGCGAAATGAGGAAATGTTTATTTCGCTCTATATAAATGTTCGTTCCGGGCTTTCTCGTGCATATATCCAACGCTGTAGCACCAGGTAAGCAGCAGCAGTTCTCGTACGAAGATCCACCGGACAACGTCAGCTGAAAAAAAAATGTTAACTACTAGCTTGTTTCATTTTGGTATTGATACCGTATAGGAATACCGCGCGTAGAGGCGAAACGTGCGAAAGTGGCGAATTGGCGGCATCATAAAGAAAAGCAAATCGCATTTATGTACACGGCGGAGAAAATACCCTACTCACCCCAAACAATACCGTGCATATCACGCGAACATTCGATTTTCAGACATTCCCCCATTCCGTGGACATATTTCCTGCAGTTTCAGTGCATAACTAGTTGGGCGACTGCACATTTCCAAAAGAACTTGGCTTCAACCGACGCGATAGTACAGGCTACGTACAGGCTCTCAACCTGACCACGCTAGACGCTCGCAGAATTCCTTCTACCAGCAGAAACTAGATGCCCTCTTTGTCGATGCTGCCAGATATGACAGTGGGGATAAGTTCGCTGTCTCGGTGGTAGACGCGGCAGGCAACCTGATCAATGCAGCCTCTGTTTATACTAAGTTTGCCCATGTGGCGGAGGAAGCGCCGATCGCTCTGGCTTTTCACAGCTCAAACGTTCCCGCTATCGTCTTCTCGGACTTGCGCACATCGGTTAGATCGTTCTCGTCCGCCCTCATATCTGAACAGGAGTACAGTATTGTGATCAAAGCACTTCAAAGGACTAGGGAGAGTACCGAAGGAGGATACCAAATCTCGTGGTTGCCAGCCCATCTAGATAGCTCAATTAACCCGCTTGGATGTAATCCTAACGAGCAGGCCCACCGGAGAGCGCGCGATTTCACGCACCGCGCTGTCGCGGGTAGCCAGGCTTGGAACGAGGTCAACATCCACAAAGATACATTATGTACATTCCACGAAATTGTTTCCCGTTATCGACTAGGCAGGAGGACATTTCCACCCCCTCACCCCAAATTGAACAAACCTCAGGCTACCACACTAAGACTCCTGCAAACCCGTTCGTATCCCACTCCTCGGTCTCTTAACAAGATAGATCCTGAACACTCACAGTCGTGCCCCAAATGTGGTCATGACTCATGCTCCTTTGACCACATGCTCTGGCTGTGCCCAGCCCTTAACGCCTCTCCACCCATCACGAAAGAACAATGGCAGGAATCTCTCAAGAGCAGCAATCTCCACATTCAACTCCAAGCTGTCCAGAGGGCCCACGACATTGCGGCGGGACTTGATCTCCCGGTTACATCGTGGGCGGAGCCACCGACTTGATCTTCGGGAGCCTTCGGTTTTGGCTCCCCGAGGTCTCAGTCCCTCAGGACTCAAATAAAGTTCTTGTCATGTCATGTCATGTCGCACTCAAGACAGATGCGAGGGTGCAAAGCCTCTTCTCTGTCATTCAGAAGACAGAATTTTTTACTTAAAAGCGCCTGGCGTTTGAGCTCCTTGGTGTTATCTTTTGCACGTTCTGTCGGCCCAACACACTCCGGTGTTCATTAAGGGAAAATGAGACATCCACCCAATTGTAGCAATTGCTACAACCTTGCGGGTTTCCGCAGAACTATTACGGTACAATCCGGTGCTATCACTCTTGGCAATCGCTCGTCGCGTTTTCGATAAGCGTTAGTACTGAAAGAAGGATTATGTTGTTGCGGGGCCATAAAAACCGTCACTAACTTGTCCCCTCAGATTCAGTACACGCCCAGCTAACTGTCATCACGGCCGAGCTACTTTTCGCTAACTGCGTCACAATGCCAGCCGCGGCAAGTGTGCCTCAAAATTATCTCAAAATGTAACGACATTAACTACAGTCATGTTGGGGGTCAGAGAAAGCGTCACGAACTTGTCCCAGTAAGATTCACAGCACGCGAAACTAACTGTGTCCCACGGCCGAGCTGCTTTTCGGTAACTGCCAACCCAGGCGCGGCGAGCGCCCCCGAAAACTACCGAAAATAGTTACATTAATGTGGGACCCATCAAAAGCGTCACAGAAATCTCCCAGTACGAGTCACTAACTCAAATTAACCGCGCCAGGACTGCTGAGCTGTTTTTCGCGAACTGCTTTACAACTCTAGGTTCCGTGCCATTAGCCTAAATGTTCCTTGAAATGCGTCGCAGGCTGTCAAACTAAATTTCTTACTTTGGCGTAGTCCAATAGAGCTGTGGTGCCATGTCGAAGGGCGGGAGGAACGCAAAAATAAGCCGGGACCCGATAAACTAGGCTACATCAAAAAAAGAAAAGAGGGAAAAAGAGAGAGAGACAGCTCGCAGAACAGGCTAACTTCACAAGCAAGAAAAAACCAGTCACAAATGACTTTTGTGACTGTTCTTTTCCTTCAACTATGTACCAACTGGCCCGGATTTCAACCCTTCTTCACAAGCAAGCCGGCCTCGATCGCTCGCTTATGTGGTGTGCCTGACACATGACGAGTGCATCTGGCTTTTCTGGCGTGCCGTTAGCTTGTTGCTAGGTGACGCAAGGAAAGTAAGTCGCAAACGATAAGTTCGTTTATATTCAAAGTTTTTAGTTCCAGAAGAAAAGAATGAAAAAATGGAACAATGCCGGTTAACTTAATTTCACATTCTTATTTTCGTATGCTCGCGGCAGCTAACGGATGGCATTAATACCAGCGTGACGTATTACCTGTTGCCAGTTTTCGCCGAGTGTCCCCTCTTGTTGAATTTCTTTCTACATGGGTGCCCTGCTAACTCCATCTTCAGAAGGGCAAGACTTTCTAAACTACCACCCAGTCAGCGTCCCGGCAGCTGGAAGGAAGGAGTACGTGGGGCCCTCCCCCACGAAAGTTTGAAAAACGATGGCGGCCGCTTCTCATGCAGCATGTCAAGAAGGTGCTGGGCCCGGAGGCATGAGCTTACCACGAGGATTGTACCTTAGCTCCTTTGCGACTAATAACCGTCTGTAGACAACAAGCGTTTTCGTTTTGATCTTCCAGATGGTACAACAGGTTTACGCACGTTACATACGTGGTCACTCCCATGTACTGAGACACTGATGTTACACGCGCTGCCACATTCCGAAAAATGCGCTTGCTTGCTGCGTGCACATCGTAATGGCGTAATGGCACACTGACATTAGAGATGGGTCACTCAGGAGCGAGCAGGATCTTTTTAGCCTCTCTTTTAATTTTAATTCACCTTCATTCTCGTTACTTCACGTTACTTCGCGTTAATTCACTTTACTCCACTTTAGGTAACCTTACTCTGTCATAAGCCACATTAATCTAACGTCGCAGCCACATGGCTGCGATTGGGCTGCTAAGCACGAGGTCACGGGATCGAATCCAGGCCACGGTGGCCGCACTTCGACGGGGACGAACTTTGAAAACACCCGTGTACTTAGATTTAGGCGCACTTGAAAAACCTTAGGGGCTCCAAATTTCCGGAGTCCCCCACTACGACGTGGCTCATAATCAGATCGTGGTTTCAGCACATAAAACCCCATAATTTAATTCTACAATGGCTGCGACGTGACCTGTGCAATGACGCATGCACTAGGCGCACGTTTAGTCAGCCGAAGCAGTGGAGTCGCCGTGCCGTAGAGGAAGCATGTTCATATCGCACCATCGAGCCCCGGGTTCGATTCGCACCATGACCGATATGTTCCAAATTTCCTGTTCAAGGCCATTGATTTACTTTGTTAACAGGAACCTTCTTCAGAATTTTGACATCAGTCCGAGCATTTTTTGTCGTGTTCTTACCTTGTGCGCCGTCGGCCATTTTTGGTACCATCGTTTGGATAACTCGCCGTGGTTGCTCAGTTGCTATGGTGTTAGGCTGCTGAGCACGAGGTCGCGGGATCGAATCCCGGACACGGCGGCCGCATTTCGATGACGGCATAATGCGAAAACACCCGTGTGCTTATATTTAGGTGCACGTTAAAGAACCCCAGGTGGTCGAAATTTCTGGAGTCCTCCACTACGGCGTGCCTCATAATCAGAAAGAGGTATTGGCACTTAAAATCCCATAATTTTCATCTCTTGGATACACCGGATTTTCTGCCTCATGGGACATATAGCGCGTTCGCATTCAAAACTAGGCTATGCATACCACAGGTTACCGATTAAAATGAGTCGTCCTTGCTCCGTGCTGCCTTTCTGCACCGTGCATGGAGCCGAATTAGCGTGCGTGTTCTTTTGGGAACATATTACGTAACCCTCAAAGTTAATCTGGCAATTCCTGTGAATTTTCTTTAAATATCTTATAAAGCTTTATATCTTCATAAAGCAGCAAAGCTGCCATGAAAAATTTCGGCAGCGGCCTATGCTTTTAATGCACTGCTTGTTATAACAGAATACTATATTAGGCACGCAAGATGTAGCAGCTACATATTGATCTGCCCGCCGTATCCTCCGCATCTGCAGCTCGGTGGCACCTATAAAAAATTTGGAGGACGCTTGAGCTTCGCCTTTAAGAGGAAGCTTTAGCTCGGCCCCAACTCCACCACCACCTATTCAAATTTCTGTAAAACGCAGAAATGCTTTTCTGAGCTAACCCCTAGGCCGATTTCAATTAAATTTGTGGCATCTGAGAGGAAAATTATATTAAAGTTTTGCATCCATCCATCCATCCGTCCATCCATCTGAGAGGAAAAGTGAAATTCTAGTGACTGTAAAAGCGGAATTTTGATTTATGCCCTTAATCTTTTACGCTTATCTTTATTTATTTATCTGCTTAATAAATGGAAGCCCGGATTTGACAAGCTTGTCCCTCAGTACCAAAAACAGATATCGCCTTTCTGTATAATGCATCCATCAGAACGTCCAAAGAGAACAAATTTGATATAATAATTTATGTCTTACATGGATTTGTTACAGTTTTTACGAAGGTGTTGCAAAAGTGGTACTCACGCATTAGTGGTTTATTTGAGAACCATGTGTAATAATCGAATCTGTGCGCTTTATATGTGCTTTTAGTCCAATTGATAGAATTGCGATATCGTCTTTCACGGCTGAGTCACAGAGTTGTGAGCATGATAGTTTCCTTTTCGGAATATTAGCGATTTCTGACAATATGTATGAAAATGTAAGCGGCTTAAATAAAAAATCCACTTCCAACAGTCGCTAGATCTTTAAATTTTTCTTTAAAATGCATCCAATTTTGCGCTGTTGTTGCCGAGAAAAGCGATTTCTCCTTTCTCATGTATTTAGACGGGAGTCCTCGAGCTAAAGCTTCCTCTTGAAGATCCCCGACTGCTTCTCACGCTTCCCAGCAACTGCAGCTTATCGAACCTAATTTTTTCTTGGACAAACTGGCGGGGAATGCTGTGTACGAAGGCGCACTTTCTGGTTCTTTTGTTTCTTGTAAGACCATTGCAACACCATCTCGATACTGTCGCAAGGAACCGAGTGGGGCGCACCGCTCCTGCTGGGGCAGACTTCAAAGAGCAGCTGGAGAAGGTGTTTGTGATTGAGTTTCCGCGTAACAGAAACATGTGTTCTCGTATATTCAAATTACAATGTGACGCTGTCATGCCCGTAACTTGTGTGTAAGTCGCCCTTGGCGAATTTCGTGGCGCATTTTACTTTGAGACATTCATTTAGTTCAATGACGCCTATGCACCACGCGAGAGCCTGTGTGGATCGGGATGCACAGTTTGGGATGATTTTTCCCGTCTGAACATAGCCGCCGGCGCCGATGCCGGATTTTATGCGACCGGGGGCCGTTAACGCTATCGCGTTAAGTTATACGACAACGGAGAAATAATTTTTCCCTCAAAGTATAGCACTCGTGCTGTGATAATTGGTCTAGGTGAAGTTTTCATGAGCCAGCAAAGCAAAGCTAGTGTGGAATCACGAGACAGGATGTGCTTGACCTTGTAGAAACGTGCTACGGTGCCACAGTACGATGCGAAACGCGCAACAAATTTCGGGGACGAACATCGTCTCTTGAATTCTAGCTTCATTGCCAGCTATCGTGGGTGACAACCTAAGAAATACAAGCAAGCTCCACCCACAAAATATCCGGGTACCTGTCATTTACCTCTGAAGGACAGCCGAACGAGCTGTAGTTCACTCGAAGCTTAATCACACTGATCTGCTAATGTAAATGTTGGGGCAATTGGGAAATAAATACTACACGTTTCAATTTAAAATAGTACCTTTCGTTGCACTAATATCAAAATTCACCATTAATTTTGCCCTAGGGATTCAAGTTTCAGCCTTAAACCAGTGACACAAACGACACATCTTTACAAAACACACACACACACGCACACGCGCACACACACGCACACGCACACGCACACACGCACACGCACACACGCACACACGCACACAAACACACGCACACAAACACACGCACACAAACACACGCACACACGCACACAAACACACACACACACACACACACACACACACCTACAGGTCTTTTAAACACGCAATACTGCTTAACGTGCGGGAAATACGTGACCCTAACTGGTCGTGCATAATTTGTTGTGGTTATGAGCAGACCCCGCTGCTTCTGCTTCGGATTCCAACAGCTTCGGCTCTTTTTCAGATGTAAAAGGCCAGCGAACTGCGTTTTTGTGGGTGGAGCCTGTTTGTAATTTTTAGGTTGTGCCTGACTATAGAACCCCCAGAATCCGGTTTGAAACCAAGCACTATATATAGGGACCAAGGTTAGGTCCACTACAACAATGGGTGAGCAGCAAGCGGAAGGCCTGAGAGTCGTTCTGACCAATGGCAGGAGCAGAAGCTCTTTATTGTTCTTCCCTTTTTTTTTCTAACCCCGCGGCACGAGGCACGAGACGCACCCACCGGAGCGTGCCATATATGTTTAAAAGGCGGCCGAGGAAGATGACGACGGCCGCTAGAGAGCTCGCGCCCCTCCCCTCCCCTCTTTTTAGGAGAAGAGCAGTGGTGCAGCGGCGCCCAAGAAACAGCCTTTGATGCCAGGCGATCGAGCAGATCCGTCGTTTCAGCGCTTGTAAAGTCGAGCGCGGATAATGATGGCGAGGTCGCTAGGTAGGCGCGTTTGACCCTGTCTATCGCCACGACTTCTTCACGTCCGTCGAGGTCGAAGGTAACCCTTTTTTTTCTGTCAGCTTGAGTACCTTGAAACGACCGTCATGGAGACGTGAGAGATGGTCGGATGCCTTCACGCCGCACGAAAATGTGGCTCGCCTTAGGCACGTCTTTGGTGACAAAAACATTATTTGAGGGTGCAACCCTTGTAGGGCAAGGACGCAAGCGTGCATACAGCGGGCCAACGATGTCGTTGTGAATGTGATCGAACCGTGCGTCAATTGGACAAAAGGAGCGAATTAGCGACTTCGTGTGTCGTGTCGTCTCTGAGCGTTGGCAGTGAAGGCATTCGCGAGCCCAGCGGCGCACGTCGGAGTTCACACTCGGCCACACAAAGCTGGAAGTAATTAAACGCTGAGTGGCACAAACTCCGGGATGACTTGCGCCGTGTAGACCGTGGGTCACGTGACCCACGCGACCGAGGGTCACGCGGCCTCCGAGATGGGCCCAGTTTTTAATATACAATCTGTGGAATCTGCCTAGTTTTGTACTCCTCCTCCTCCTGCTACTACTACAAACTAGTGCTACTACGACTACTGCTATATAGTGCTACTTCTTCTTCTACTACTACTACTACTACTACTATTGCTACCAACTAGTGCTATTACTTCTAATACTCCTAACTAGTGCAACTACTACTACTTACTACTGCTAATAAGATTAACTAGTGCTACTGCTACTAATTACTACTACTACTAACTAGTGCTACTACTATTACTACTAACTACTAATACTAATATGTGTTACTACAACTGTTAATTTTACTACTACTACTACTACTACTACTACTACTGCTAGTACTACTACTAATACTAATACTACTTTTGATACTTTTGTCCCTGGGATCGGATCACTTGGCGAGAAACCTACCGAGCAGACGCGTCAGCTGCAGTGAGGAAGGCAAAGAAAGCTACACTTCAAACCTACACGTCGTAGCTACAAAGAAAGCTACGACGTCTGAATGGCAGGCTTGCTTCTACACCAAAATTTTGACACTTACTCGCTACGGCCGACTATGGATAAGAAATCGACTTTCTAGATTACAAACATGTGCTTCTCGCTCATTTTCGGCCTCCGCTTAAGCAGAAGGCAGCAGCAGCAAGCAGCAGTAGTTACTTAATTAGTAACGAACAGCAATGACACAGTCTTACTCCCTGCAGAGTAGCATACTTCGGCTAAACACTCTGCTTTTTAATGAGTAGGTTTTCCTCTCTTTCTCTGTAGCAGTGGTGTATGAAGGTTTGATTAGCCTTATCCCCTTGGCCGTGATGTCAGCACCACGTGATGCCACGTCTGCGGCGCGTGCCAATCACTCCGGTGGCGCCCATTCTGGCCATGCGGCCACTGAGTACTTTTCTCGTAACCAGCGACAAAAGTGCCTTCTTGCCGTAAAATTACGTAGTTATCGCGAAGCGGTAAAAGTGGTGCGGGAACTCTACCAGTGCGATATTTCAGTTCTATACGTCGATGAAGCTGTGCTGAGAATACATTTTGAAACGGTACGAAAGAGGAACACTACAAATATTTAAGAATTGTGAAGCACTCGTTCAAGTTTCCGGAAGCCGCCAGTTTAAGTCGCAACTGCTAAATACGGTTCTCTTCTGCGAGTCTCTGAAGAGGCATTCTGCAATGCTGCGACTGGCTGGTTGCTTGAGAAAAACGTGTCGTGATCGCTTCAAAATGGTTATGCGCCTTTTTGCTGAAATGCCGTAGTTGTCAGCATTTCAATGCTCGAGCCAGGACAGGAGCTTCAGTGAAACGCTACTGTTCTTGTTGACATTACAATGACGCAGACATCAGCTGTTCGGCGGATAGGCCCCTCTTAAAAACGCGTCCGGACTACACTGCGCAGACATTTCGAAGATCATCCAGGGAAATGTGCGAATGGTAATGCAATAACGTGTTCCCGAAGGCTCAGGACTCCCCGTTGTGTATTTAAATTCGTCCGTATGGCGCCTGGTGAACATTACGGACAGCGTAGAAACAGGCGGAGAGTGACTGAGAAAGAGAGGGCGCAGGTGACACCTTGAATAAACATGGAGGTGCATTTGGCACCTGTCCACTATCATTTAACGAGTTCGCCAGGACGGGATGCATAGGCTATCACGTTCGTAGGTGTATAACAGAGGGGGGGGGGGGGGGGGGGGGGGGGGCGACACCGAGAGAAGAAACGCCGTTAGAGGCAAGTCGTTTGCTCGCGGCACCGCTTGCGGTTAGAAGCGACGCCCCCGGGCCACACGGATGCGTCGTCTCGGCTGTCGCCTACGGTGTAGCAGACGACGCACCGCTTTGTCCCGTCCGCCTGTCGTCTGCTTGTTCCTTCGGTTGTTCGGGGGCGAGAACACTTTTCGGGGCCACCGTGGCTTCGCTTGTCCCACGCAGATGGCGGGACGATAAGCTGGCGCCGCCGAAGGAAACGTGCCGCGTTTACTCTGCCGCGCAGCCGGATGCAGCAGCGAACACTCGTGTCCACATGCCGTAGCGCGAATGTAGGCGCCTGGATACAATGTGCTGATTTCGAAAATAAGAAACTGCGGCAGATTCGGCACACCTTGTTCGAGTCTGCATACAGCGAAGCTTTGTTTGAATGCATATAGAGTGCTGAAAACGGTGTTAATTTCTGCGCTATATTGCAATGTCAGTGCAAGGTCATGCTGGGGGCAAAGAAAAACTGCGCTAAAAAGGACAAGACAGAAAAAGAACCACACGACACAGGCGCCTTGTCCTTTTTAGCGCAGTTTTTCTTTGTTCTCATAATGTCATACCAACTAGCCCCTCACCGTACGCTTCTAGACTTCATGCTGGGGGCCCTCGCCCAAACCACGTCATTCACGTTATAATCTGTCCAAACGGAGCCCCTTCGCCTTTTCTCCGGTGTACGCACATATGCTATCGCGCACCGCATTCTATGCGATGCAACACGCTCAGCGATAATCTCTAAGACATAGCTGACGTTTGCACGATAAAGGTATGCGTGCGATAAGGGAAAAAATTGATTATGGTCTAATGGTCAGAGCAGCAGACAGCTGTGCAAGGGAACCGAGGTTCTATACCACCATCAAAAACGTAACATAATTTCTTATAAGCATTAGTCCTCCAGCAAGACAGCATCACCCAGCAGCCACGGTCAGGAAAGTGCGGGAATGTTCTCAAAGATAGAGTTCCATTTAATATGTGTTTCTTAAAAGGAGCTTAAACCTGCGTGCCTTGAATTTGACAAAACAGTTATTAAAAGAATCCTATTCAACTCCGAATTAAAATGATTTAAAATAATCGGTATGCACCATGGTTAATGTGCCGTTTCTCAAAAAATAAAATAAAATAAAATAAAGGAAAGCACGGAAAAGATAACGAACCATGTCTACACTAATAAAGTAACGCTTTAGAGTTCTATATTTCCTAATTTAGGGGGACAAGGTTGATTATCAGAAGAGAAAATGAAGACTAAAGCCAAGTTTTAAAAATTTTAAACCCTGACACCAGCGTCGGTACATCAGTGTCGTTATGCTTTTAAGGTTTCGAAGTCTAATATATATTTTTTCGTATTTCAACCCTTTTGGGAATAAAACTTCTGCAAGCTTGCCAAGTTCAATCTTTAGCTGTTTAGTAGTATGTAATGTAGTCCATGTTTACTATAAAACCTATTTAGGTACGTGCAGGCGCCGCTAAAATCCATGTCGTCGCGGCGAGTTGGGGCTGGAACTTCCAGGTGTCGTCACCAACCGCCTATCCTTTTTGCTCCTTTTCTGTTTTGCTAACGATGTTTTCACGCTCAGAGTTGCTTTTCTGTTGTCGCGAAAGGGTAATCTAGAAATACGGTTGAGATTATTTCTTCTTTTCACTGTATAGGGTAGTGTGTCGGCACGCGGAGAGTAAGCACTTAGGACGCGGCACTTACACACACACACATCCTTGAGGCATATTATGACATCTATTGACCTTGAGGTACGGGTAATAGAGGGCCTCGGCTAAGTGCCATTTCTTTCGCGTGGCCTTCGGGGACACTAAACGGTTCCAAATCCCTTAAGCGGAGTCGCCGGTCGCGTTCTTGACGTTTGACCCGACACAAGCAGCTCAAGCGAGTGACGCCAAACGATGGTCAACGACGTGGCCGTTCACCTGCCCGGGGAGCCACCCGACAAGCACGGACGTGCCCGTCAACAGGCAAATGACCTGTGTTACGTCTTAGGCCGCATTGCGGAAGATGTCATTGTTCGCGTCCGCCCATTGGAAACAGCCCTTCCGCTTCAGTTTCCTTGCGTCAGAAGACTTCGCCGATTAGACTAAAGAGCACGCGTCTAGTGAAAACTACTAAAGGGAGGCGAAGGTAGTTCCGGAAGTGTGTGTACCGTTCCATTTCCTGGAGAGAACGGTAAAAGGGGCTTGCGAGTCTTCAGCTCTCACCTTTGTCACTAGAAGCTGTGACGAAAGCAAGCCTTGTTTTGAATCTTGACGAGGCCATTGTAGCGCACATAAAGCAAACACAACGAACAGAAGACCGGATACCGCCAACATCGCTAACGCTTCGCCTTGCGTTCCTTGTGTTTCTTTTGTTATTGCTCCAATGGCTTCAACAAATAGATTCGCTTTCGCATATAAATCCCCCATGGGGCTAGCGCTCCATCAAACGGGCCTTGCACGAATTTACGGCATGCTACGTGGGCGAATCATAAAGTATTTGTCCCTATTTTTATTAGCCGAAATGAAATACATGCAGGCAAATGCAATAATACACACTATTCTACGTACCTCACACTGTTTTTCGACATAGTTCCCACACTGGTTCAGCCACTTATCCCATCGCAGCGCTGAATTTGAGATGCCCCTGTCGTCAGTCATCGACGCACGCGGCCTCCCCGAACAATCATTATCACGCAAGTCTTCACGGCCTTTTGCGAACTCGCAGCACCACCATCTCAGATTTCTCAAAGCGAGACACCTTTCCCTATATGTGGGCTGCATGTCCCTGTGGATTTCGATGGGCGTTCGTCCCTTGCTCCATAGAAATCGAATCTCACTTCATTGCTCGTACGCCGTCCACGTGTGAAGCACAACCGCCATCTTCAACAACTGACAGTAGCGCTGTGCCACGGAGCTGCCGGCAGATAAGGCATGGCGGGTCCAAGAAACGTCCACCGCTGGGAATAGATAGCTTGACTTCGCTTTTACAGCCGTAATTTGGCTAAAAAAATTAGGGGCAAATACCTTCTGATTCGCCCTCGTACTTCTAAACTTACAAAATGAAATAAAATCCTGACTCAACAAGAAAAAAAAAACAGATGGAAATTTTACCAGGTTAGACAACTATATGCGCAAGTGGTTAACTTTGTTCAGTAAGGGAGTGAAGGTTAACCAGTGCAAGTACACAGTTCATTATGACAGGTATAAAAGAAATATGTATGCATAACAGTCCCATTACACGTAGATGCTTATGACATGCTTTCAAGAGCAGAATGCTCGTATGAATGCAACTATAATTCATGTTGCTAACAAGACACCTGCTAGGATCTTTTCTTCGCGCTAAGTAGTCAGCACAAGTAGCAGTAGTATTATCTCGTTCATGATTTAAGAGATGACAAAACTGTATGAAGCCAAAAGATGATGAAGCCGAATAAGGCATATTGTCAGTAATATCTAGTTTTGTGAGGTCTAGAAATGATAAGTTAAAGGAAAAGAAAGTGGACAAAAAAAAGAACTACTTCCCTCCCGTGGGAGCCGGAACCACTACCCATCTCCTTCATTTCAAAACAAGGGTCTCGACTCCCGCGGGGTTAATATGCCTCCAGGTAGAACACAAGAGTTTATTGGTGGGCTCTGTGCTTCTTCACGTACTACGTGATGGCGTCAGTCAAGAAAAATGACAACCATTCCATTCTGGGACGATGGAATGGCAGCGAAAGCTGACGACACTCAAAGCTCTCAAACGGAAAGTACAGTGCTGTCGCTGCCGTTCTATCTTCACAGAATGGAATGGTTGTCATATTTTGCGTTGCGAGTCTGGCGTAGTATCTCGTTCGGAGGTGCCCGGGCTTGCGATTGTCGTTTTCGTTCCGCATCGCGGAAACGTTCTTCGTCGGCGGTCGCTTCGCGCCGGCGCCATTTACATTAGAGTGTTTTAGTTCAGCGTGTTTACGCTCCGCTAAGCAGTTGAGCTGAGCGGAAGCGCGAATGCGCATGCGCCGTCCACTTAGCCGTAAGCGGGATAGCAGAGCGAGGAACACGGTCCGCGGAGCGTGCCGCGCAGTACTTTGGCTAGCGTTGGCGTCAGAACGGATTGGATTGGATGCAGAAAGCAAGCGCGCTGGCTAACACGTGGCGTTCCCCAAGACGGCACTTTATTTTCCAATGGATAAAATGGACTAGTAACGCATTACAAGCGCACGTCTAAATACTTCATGGAGAAATAAGTTATATATATATATATATACGTTTTACGGTATAAGAGTGATCATAAAGTGTTTTTATTTTCTTTCATTACCCTGAATTTAGCCAGGGGGCGCTGCAACTACGAAAGGTCCGCTCCGCTACGCTAAACGTATAACTAAAACGTGAAAATCGCCCGCCGCTCCGCTGTGGCTTAGCGGGGCCGCTCGGAGCGGAGCGTACCGTAAAAACGCTGAACTAAAACACTCTATTATCGTTGCTGTTCCCTCCGGCGCTCCTCGTACGCACGTTGTTCTTCGGGTATGTGAACTATACGTGTCCGCCCCATCGATAACGGAGCTGTTTTTAGCGCCGATACCTCTGATGCTTTTTATACTGCGATAACCTTGACGTCACTCTGTCGTTCACGGTGAGCGTTCTCAGCGGTTTCGCATTTTGACATCTGCGCCGCTTCACTGCACCCGTATGGGTTCGTTAAACATCGCTAAGTTCGTTTCTGTGGCCGGATGCCGAAAGAGCTACTGAAGATTAGTCATATGCAGCTCTCGCTTTAGAAGGACGTTCCACACGTGCCACCGTGGCTATGATTCACGTTGGCAAACACTCCCAGTGTGGGCTCTTGCGCACGCACATAAACAGCCGCGAATGTGGTCAGAAGAACAGCAGCCACCGCAGCACAATATGTAGCGCAGCTCAAGTGTGCCGCGAAGGTTGTGGGATTGGTGCCGTGGCACCCTCAATAAAGAAAATTTTATTGATCTTTGCGGTATAGACAAAACATTGAGGTAAGTAAGATTTTCTTTACTGGCGGTGCCACAGAGCTCCACCTGCCACTTTGCTCATTTTATGGTGCTCACTGCTGCCGATTTCAGGGCATTTTTTTGCCAGTGGATACGTGTGCATTTTTAAAAATATTATCTCATCATTTTCTCTTTTATAAAAAAAAATCCTGCAGTACCCTGCCAAGCCTTTCTCTCGGCTAACCTCTGCACGTGTAATTAAAATTGCTTTCATCAACACGCATGTATGTTGACTTGCTGTTTGATATATACGGTTTCCTCGTGATACATTCTTGGAATATGCAAGTGGTATGTGCGGTGGGTGGGGCATGGTGGTGTGAATAACGTGAGATGGCAGTGCGCGTTCAAGAGACTGTTGCCCTAGGCTAGCGGTCTGGCATAACGTAACACCAGAGTTTCGAGCAGTTTAGCTCACAGGGCCCAAATGAAAAGTTTTATATCTTTTTGTTCGCTAGAGTAATTGTGTGGACTGCAGCTGCGTTTTCAACTAAACTGAGCAAGTGAACTGACATTTCCAGGAATACAAACAAAAATGTGTATCTACTTATCGCTCTAAAGTTAATGACTTGACGATATTTCATTTGGTTTAAAATAAATTTATGGGAACAGAAAAACTGTAGGGCGCCGACCAATGGAACATGGCAAATAGCGGATATTTACCAAAGCGAGTGTGTATTGCGGTGGCAGCTAGCAGAGTCGCTCGAAATAAATATTGTGGCTGGTTCGATCTCATTGGTTGACTTCATTCACGTCGCTAATGCTGGCAATGTTGTGAAAATTTATACCCAGAATACTGCAACATTATATTGGCCGACGAGTAAAAGAAGAGAACTAGGTTGGCTTCGACTCTGAGGAGGAGGAGGAGGAAAAGCTTTATTGATTAATCAAAGGAGGGGAAGAGGGATATAAGGATAAGGGTAGGGTGGGAGGAAAGCGGGGCTCCTTGGAATGACTAATTATTTCCCTAACTCACCCAATTCTCGGCCCATCCCTCTTAGTAAGTATGATCCACTTGTAGAGAAAGACCAACAAACCAATGTTACCCAGGAGCGCGGGCAGAAGGCCGCCTGTTGTCACAGTTGAAGTCCATGGCCGTACTAGGTCATGGACTTCAGCTTCAGCTTTCGCTGAAGTCCATGACCGGGTTGGGTTGTGCGGGCCGGGCCGGGTTGTCGGGCCGGGTTGTCGGGCCGGGTTGTCGGGCCGGGTTGACCGGGCCGGGTTGTCGGCGGCTTGGTTGGTTAGTTGGTTGGTTTGGACGGCATGGATGGATGGATGGATGGATGGATGGATGGATGGATGGATGGATGGATGGATGGATGGATGGATGGATGGATGGATGGATGGATGGATGGATGGATGGATGGATGGATGGATGGATGGATGGATGGATGGACGGATGGACGGACGGACGGACGGACGCTATGAGCGTCGCCATTGGAACGGGGCGGTTCCGCCACCAAGCTCTTGTTATTATGCTGCCTAATGTTCTATCTATGTCAAAAAGAAAAAAAAAAGAAAGAAAAGCCCAAGATCAATTCCCATAAACAAACTTTCTGAATCCCTATTGTAAACTTTGTTTTCGCATGCCTCCATTGTTTGTCGTATATCCCTACTTTTCTTCCACCAATCTTCCAATTGCCTCTTATTGATCTCTACTACGGACATGTTCAATTTCCGCCTGCTCTCGCTTAACCGAAGGGCTTCAAGGAGACCAGATATGCCTAAATTGACCGCTGGGCAGATATCTTTACATTCTAATAATACATGCTCCATCGTTTCTCTAGCTTCACCGCAGCAAGCATATACTTCTTCTTCCTTCTTATATACCGCTTTATAAGTGCGTGTTCTGAGGCATCCTGATCTCGCTTCGAAAAGTAATGAGCTTCCATTTGAGTTATCCTCAGTTACTCGTAGCAGGTTTCTTTTTCATCGCCGTCACCCGTGAGATTACTTCAGCCTCTCTAACTTTGCGCTTGACGTTCTTTGTTGTATTTTGCTCACCATATACGTCACATGCTTGCTGGTAAGCTTCCTAGTTTTTATCCTCCACTGTGATTCAATGTTTTTCCTGAACAAATGCCTGAGAACTCTCTCAACCCATTTAGTTGCTTCCATGTTCCTCAGTCGCTCTTCATAATCAATTTTACTGTGAGCTTCTCTCACTTCAAAGCTTGTGCAGCCTTGCACAACTTGATCTGTAGTCTTCCCGTGAGTGCCCAATGTGAGACGTCCCACTGACCTCTGCTTGCCATCGAGTCCACATTGTACCCCTCATTTCAAGCAAACAACCGCATTTCCAAAAGTAAGACCTAGAACCGTTACACCTTTCCACATACCCCACAGCACCTCGTACCTATTGTGTCCCCATAGCGCTCTGTGTTTCTTTATGGCTGCATTTCTCTTCCCTTTTGCTGTTATTGCTTTTTCCTGCGTTTCCAAATATCTATTGCATTCGTTTATCCATATAGCAAGGTATTTATATTCTTTTACCCGAGGTATTTTCTGGCCCTGTATTGTCACTGTCTGTTCACTGTTTTCATTGAATACCATAACACCTGATTGTTTAACGCTAAATTTCAGACCTAAGTTCTCGCCTTCCTGTCAATAGATATTAGCCAGACGTTCCATATCATTTTACTTGTTAGCTAGCAACACAATGTCGTATGCATGAAACATACCTGGAAGCTGCTGCTCTACTACTGCTCTAGCGCCCTTTCCATCCTTACCACGTACACCATAAACAGGAGTGGGGATAAAGGGCACCCCTGCCTCATTCCCTCGTTGACATGAACTTTATCCTCTCTCGTCATTCCTTCCCATTCAACGCAAACGGTATTTTCTAGGTAAAGCTCTCTCAAACGCTGTATATTATAGACAATCGTCACCTAAGCCTTCCCCTTCCATAATATCCCACAAAATGTTGTCTCTACGTTGTCAAATGCTCCTGCTGTGTCTAAAAAGGCCACAAATGACGGTCTGCTTTCTACTCTGGATATTTCAATGCTCTAAGTAAGGACAAATAAGTTATCATCCAGACGCCTGTACCTATTCTGAAGCCATTCTGAAGTTCTCCCAAAGTGTCATTATTCTCTGCCCATGCTTGCAGCTTTAATTTAATCGCTTGCATTGCTAACCTGTATGCTCCCGATGTAATGGTCAACGATCTATATGAGTGAATTCTATCTTTCTCCCCCTTACCTTTATACATTAAATTCATTCTACTTTGTCGCCAACCGTCTGGCATTCGTCTATCTTTTAAACTTCTTTCTGCTGCTCTCAACAGAGGTTCCTTACTTTTTGGACCTAGTTCATTATTCAGCCTAACGGGAACCTCGTCTAGCCCTGTGGTTGTGCGCCTTGGAATTTTGTCTTCGGCTTTCTTCCAGTTGAAATTTGTCAGCACCAACTCCTTTTCCATCTCTTTTCCATCTAGTTCTCTCTCGTGCTCTTTTTTCCCTCAAGTACAATGTCGTCAATGCTTTGGAAAGATTCGGCTGTTATTTTTCGGATGTAATTTAATGCAGCGTCCCTTTTAAGTTTGTTTCCATCTTCGTCTAGGATATGCTATTTTATTGTTACAGACGAAAACACCCGCGTACATAGATTTAGGTGCACGTTAAAGAACCCCAGGTGGTCGAAATTTCCGGAGTCCTCCACTACGGCGTGCCTCATAATCAGAAAGTGATTATGGCACGTAAAACCCCACAATTTAATTTTTTTTCTTTTAAGCATTTCTCTCAACTTATCATGAATTCCTTCTGTCACAAACGTGCGGACGCGAGCGCAGTCTGGTGGTGCTGCAAGGAACCCAACGACGCGCGCAGCGCGTATGCTTCGCAGTGATTGGTTGTCTGTTCGGCGACAGAACAGCCACTCAGCTCCCACGGTCACGAAACCCGGCAAACATTGTCATTTAGTAAACACAAGGCATGCCCATTTCTTAGCAATCGCATGCCTTGCACACTTTCGACAAGTATGCCCTCAAAGAATGCGCTATATTGAATTGGTGCTCTAATTAACACTCATCGTGATTGCATTTTTCTTAAGACCCGATAGGTGTTAAGAAAAAAAATGACAGATTGGCTTTCCGGGCGTCCGCGTAAGACGTTCGACCAAGTGAATTTCAGTCGGTGTGTATAGTAAACGGATGCACACAGGTGAACACCCGAGGTTCCACTTCGCTCATATTATAGGTCACGGACGCTCCGTCGCTTCAGCGCTCTTTTCGCGCACAATCCTCATCAGCTCCGACGCCGGACGGAGTAAGAAATGATAAGCCCCACAATTGCTGTGCTTCACAGCCACTGATGACTCACGAACTGCAGTGTTCAGTTACTGACCTTGAAACGATACAAACGGCACAAACGGTACAAATTTATTTTTAGTCTCTTTTTCTCCCATTCTCCTCTGAAATCTTTTAATACCATTCCCCATCCCTATACGGAGTAGCATGCCAGCTGTTGTATACGTGCCGGCAAAATTTGTTTTTCTAATAAAGAGTCTCTCTTTCTCTTACAAAATGCCAGCATGAGGCCTCCGGCCGCCCCCACTGGCCGCTGCTGCTGCTGTTGATGATGATTATGGCGATGATGATAATTTATTGGTATCCGCTTTGAAACGGCTTGAGTTAATCAGGTATACTATACATGCTTTTCATTCTAGCATTTCTGTTTACATCGCCTTCATCTTTCTTCTCTTCATCAAAATTTCCCGACCTACCTTGTACGACTACCTATGCATACAGCGTATCCGGTAGTGTCAATTTATTACCTGCTTTTCTTTTTCACCAATACTCTAAACGTTTTTTACTTATCTCGACTGCTGACCAGTTGGTGCTTCTGTCCATTTTAAATCTAAGCGCTTATGGAATGCGTACGTTACCTGCAGGTCTCATTCGGCGAATCCTTTCGCATTCTACTAAGAAGTGATGACTGGCCTCCGGATTTTTTGTTGCACCATACACATGTCTCAACTTGTTGCGAGTATTTGCTCCGCGAGATCCAACAGAGTCGCCGCCTGGCGGGCACTCGCTTAACCACGGATAGTGAGAAGTGCGCCGCGCATCGTCTGCTATAGGAACTACATATCTACATGTGAGCGCACGGCGTGAATGTAAAGTTCGTTTCTTCCATAGTTGCAGCAGTCGCAAATGCTGGTCTGCATTTCTTTTTTTGACCGTGAACAAAGCCACTTAGTTTCGCCCCCCCTTGTGCTTTGCGCTGCAGTAACATCAGTGACTGCTCACGTTGAGCGCGCGATGTGTGATTGTCGCAGTCTCCGCTATCCAAAGTCGGGTGAATCTTATTATCACCTCGTGTTTCGATTGCATCACAAGAAGCAGTTTACTTCGTTTTTAACAAACGAAGTGGTAGCAGTGGGACGTGAATGGTGCGCTTTAGCGACTTGACAGGATGTGTTATCACTAAGCAATATCTGCGATACCACAAAAGACGAACGCGTTGGGGCGAAAATACCTCAGCAGTGGAAAAAAAAGCATGCACGCCTATTTCACATTGCGTGGCACACCTTCTATTACAACTGCATTATGATAATTGCGATAATTTTGAGTGTGTATGTGTGTGGGTGTTTGTGTTTGTATGTGTAAGCACAGCTACTGCCGCTGATAGCGGCGGCTCCATCGTAAGACTCCATCGGCACACTCTTCCCAACGTAACTCTTAACTGCGCCAAGGCGCTACAGACGTGATTTCATTTCACTGTCTAACTATCATCATCATCCACCTATATCCACTGCATAACGAAGGCCTTTTCAAGCGTTATTCAATTACCCCTGTCTCGCGCTAGCTGACTGCAACTTGCGCCTGCAGATTTTCCTCATTTCACCAGCCCACCTAATTTTCTGCCGTCCTCGACTGCGCTTCCCTTCCCTCGGCATATATTCTGTAACTCTAATATTCTGCCAGTTATCTCCGCTACAATTACATGACCTGTCCAGCTCCAGTTTTTAGAGCGGAGCTCTTGGGCGTCCGTTCCTGCGGTGAGCGTCGGCGTGGGCGTCGTCCCTCGACCTACTCGTAAGCGAGCGACGGAGCACAGCACGGATCAAAGAGCAAATGCGGAGCGCAGATGAAAGGCGGCGATAGCGAGGAGAGCGTGAGGAGGAAAGTGGAAGAGGAGGGTGCAGCGGAACCATGAGGCGGAAAGCGGAGGAGATGGAATGGGGAAAGCGAGAGAAGAAAAGCGCGTAGGCCGCGCAAGACGGGCTTCGCAGCCAGTTTGGCTACGAGATGGCGCCAGTGTAGAGCGCGTTGCCTGTTCACCGATGACACCAGCGATACGATACATGGAAACAAAGCGCCACATGAGCGGAGGTCTGTCTGCGGCGACTGCTGTGTATCGCGCCCACGCGTCACCCACGCGCTGCCTCTCGCGTCCTCCGAATTAGCGAGGCAGTCGCGCCACACTTCGCCCCCTTTTGCAACGTGCCGCAAGAGACAGATTGTCCACGCCAGCCAATACGTCGCGAAACGAAAACACGTATAACGCTGCGCTCAAATTTCGCATTGTGGAGTATCGTAGTAATCAATGAATTTTTTCTCTTGACGTAAACAACAATATTGGCTATTGCAGTTTGCTCTCTGAATGACACCGCTCTCTTCCTGTCTCTTAACTCTACGCCTAACTATACAACGTGTTTCTTTAGCTGCACCAAATGGTGTAACGATTGCCTTTGGCAGATAGAACAATTCTAACCCTTGATCTAAATTACTTGATAAGGCGGCCATTATATCTACGAGAAATCAAAATGTTCGATTGAATCATTGATGTAATTAAGCTAATTAACGTTTTTCATTATTTACATTACGTCACGCATTTCAGTTTACGAATTACAGCCGCTGAGTTCACACGGAGTATCCACTTAAAACGAATTCTCTGAACAGCGCCAATTCTGAGATACTAATTTTGAAAGTGTACGTATAAATGGCATAGTGAAATGGGCATATAAAACGCCGAAAATTAGTGGAAGGTAACTCTCACGTTGTTTGAATGTTAATTTTTCTATGATCTGTATAGCTTGGTTTGGCGCAAATCAATTTCCGTGATTTCTTTAGCCGTGTATTCTATGACATGCTTAGAGTAGATCTAGAGCAAATGTGGTCACTCGAAGACAGTGTTGTAGGCCTCCTTTATTGAAAGGACCCTAAAAAAACAACTCGTAAGAGTTAACAACGTAAGTCTACGTCTAACGTTCATTTCGTACTGCCTGTAGACACAGCCAACAAAGGTTCCCTTCGGGAGGCTGGTAAAAAATGCCGCAATGCCACAAATCCTCCTATCGTACGGCTTTGCGACTGTTTCTACCTGGGCGCGCATGAAAAATCGGTCACCACAGCGCGCACCTGGTGGCTGGAACCATGCGCGACGTGTTTTCGCACGAGAACGCCGTCGCGAAATTCACCGTCTGCGATACCGGCAAGTCGCAGCGCTGTTGCCCGTTTCCGGAGCATGTTAGAAGGCAGGCGTCAACATACATCTGACGTGTGTGAGTCCCCTTCGTGCCAGCGGTGGTGACCGCGCTCAACGCCGGTCCCGATGCCATCAGGTCGGCAAGTTGTAACGGATACGTCTTCGAGGCATGGTCCAAGTTGAGGCAGCGGATCAGGGCGTCCCCGTGTCTTACAATCTCCGCGTCCGCCGTGTCGGGCGGCCTGAAAAGACCCGTCAGGCCTAGGCTGAGAACCAGGGCGCGTACGAGTGCCAAGCCCAGGAAGCCATAGTTTACCGCTTCGACGTCGCCGTAGTTGAAAAGCGGCGGTACCAGGTAGACGGCCGGGACGAATACCGCGTCTTTTCCAGTGAGAACGTTAGGCTCCGCAGAGAGCAGCGGAAACGGCGCACCCGATAAAGCCGGTCGCCTCATGGAGCGCTGCCAGGCAGCGCTTGCCGCTGCGTCGAAGTCGCGCCAGAAGTGGCCGGTGGTTGGTGGAAAGTCGGCGTAGTAGGCGTTAAGCTTCGCGACGCCATTCCCGCAAGCCGGAACGCCACGCACGATGCGCGAGAAGGAGAGGCGTTCGACAATCAAGTCCTTATGAGCGGCCGATAGCCAGCTTGCCTTGTAGATGTGGTCCAACAAGGCGCCCTTGACGCGCCGCTCCACGAAGGCAGTGACCTTGGCCCGCGACTCAACCTCAGTGCTGACGCTCAGGAAAGGAGCGTGTGCGGCCAGACCGGCTACCTGCTCGACGCAATCGAAGCAGCTGTCTTCCTCTGCGTGCGCCATGCTGCGTGGGTAGGGAGTGAAGCACCGTAACCTGTGCCGGACGAACTCCCAGGCCAGATATGGCTCCAGGTTCCTTTTGCGGAGCAGCACCTCCTCGAGGAACGGCAGAACGGCTCGGTTAACCACTTCGATCTCATCGTTGCCGCTGTACCGCGCCTCGGTTGCAGCGATTGCGTTTCTGTTGAGCTCGTCCGTTAGGATTTTCGAGCTGAGTCCGTACTCGTCCAGGTTCCGAATGGGCAGCGTAAACGGATGCTGGACCTGGAGGTTTCCCGCATTTCTCAAGATCGAGAGCACCTCGCGCCTGCCTCGCATCACGTCCTTGTCCAGGGTCTCAGTGCTTCCGCCTGGGCGCGACGAGTGTTGAAGATTTATTGCCGAGTGCCGTACCCGTCGGATCCACGGCAGCCAGTTCATGTCCTCCGCGGACCTTAGGAAGTGACTATTGATGCCGAGTCGAAGGTGTCTGTTGGACTCTCCCCTGCACACCGGCGCAGCGTCCAACCAGATGATCGCGCCGTCCTGGTAACGGGCCGCTAGTCGCGTCACGAGATCAACCGCGCTCTCGTTGGCGCTGAGAATAGTCATCGTCTCGGTGATAACGTCTTCCTTATCGATGGCGGCCCTCTGCATGCGACGACGACACGTAGCGTAAAGAGAAGCGGCACGGTTCGCGGCGGACCACGGGTCCTCGGCTCGCGGTCGCCAGGTAGCCAGCGCATCTGCAGCCAGAGCCCGGAGGTAGCTGCGCACGAGAGAGTCGATCGCGTGGCCGTGGCAGAGTCGATCGCCGCAAACGAATCGCGACAGGCTCGAGCAGGGCGACCCGGCGCTGCTGCTTCCGACGCACGACGCGATGAGGGACGAGTAGTGCTGACACAGAGAAGAGTTGCACGGCACGGCGCTCAGCAACAGCCCGGTGCCCTCGGGAAATTCGACTAGTGGTTCGCGTTGTTCGCCAACGTTGGGACGCAGCGACCTTTGCAGCAGGAAGGCAAGGCCCGTGATGGTGCTGATAATGGCCAAGGCGATGACCGTGGCGCCAGCCCAGCGTTGCTGCTCGTAGCCTCCGCACGTCGCGTCGGTGACGCTGAGCGACGGAGGTTCGCTGGCCTGCAGGAGAACATGGCAAGCGGCGCTGCTCAATGACTCTGGAACGGGATGGATTCGGGTCTCTTATGCAGCTGCAGTGGCGGCAACATTTTTTACGGTGTTTGTTTTTTCTGTCTTGCTTATTTTGCGCCTGAGTCTTGACAAAGCTATTGCTTGAATAATGGGGTGTGTTCAAGCGGCATTAGGACATTTTACTGGGGCTACTTCGCCTTGTCGTCGTATTGATTCTTTGCCCACCGACTGCATTTGCGATTAGAGAGCCTGGGATGCGTGCCGAGTCAACTACATTACAGCGCCTCTTGCGTGCAGTTCATTTCTTCCGGCCTCTAGTTCGGCGTTGTACAGTGAAGTCATGTATTAAGTTGTTTAAACGTAAGCCACGCTGTGCCAATTAAGGGCACTGGCTACGTCATCTTTTTGTGGAACCTCTGTCGCTGACATTTCAAATATTTGTTTTGAGCGCTAAAATATATAGATAGCGACAGAATAACCGCATGATGCAATAATCATGCCATGGAGCCTGGATATTCCGGAGATTACAGGAAAAGTACCCGCGTGAGGAAGTGCCGTCGTTCTAGGACTAGTTCTGGCCATGGACTAATGTGTAAGAAACTCTTAACTGTGCCATGGAGCTTCGCAGGTGAAGGTAAAACACAGCTCTCTTATCCATTTCCCAATTACGCCTTCAGTCATTATTTATTATATATTCTCTCTCTGGAGATGCGCGTTGAAAAAAATAGACAATGCTTATCACTCTGGTATTTTTTGTCCATGGGGTTCCAAACTATCAGTTCTCTGAAATGTATACATATTTTTCTTCTTCTGACAAGTTACTCAACAGAATAAGCAGAAAATTCCTCAAAAAGAACACACAAATCGATTCGTAGTGCCTTGCTCGCGTTTATTGTAATTGCCGTATGTGATTTCGAGACTAACCGGTGAAGTACCGGTGCCCAATGCGTTATTACGCCGACAGAACGGCAAGAATGCCAGCTGAGCTCGAAATGCTTAGCAGCGCAACGCTATAGCCCGTATGCCAAGACGGCTGGTGAGCGCTGGCGAAACATTGGTTAAGTTACAGAACTATCTTTTTTTTTAATGTCTAGTGCGATATGGCGTTCGCTGTGTAGATGGGTTATATTTGAGGCTGCACTTACGTGTGATTCCCAATGGTATAGCGACGAAAATAAGGAACCCATGGAACGCGTCGCGCTAAGAACTATGGTAACTGGTGAGCAAGACATATTCTTCTTCTTCTTTGATTGATGGTATCCGTTCGCCCAAGGTTATTCGTTGAATTCTGGAAACAGCCAATGTTGTGGTCACCGCGAAGATAGCCTCGTTGGCGGTAAAAAGAAAGCGACAGCAAGCAGAAATTTCTCAAAAAATATCGACGATGATTGTCACTGTAAGCAAATAGCACGAAGGATCAAGCGAACGAACGAAAGATTTAGCAAGAAAGAGCGCGAGAGAAGGAGTATGCGAACGAGTGAACGAGAGGGAGAGATAGTCAGCGAGAGAGCTAACGTTTCTTTGCCGAGTCCGACCATCGACCGTCCACTGACCGTCCACCGATGAACCTCGAAAATGGCCGAAAGATTCAAAGAAAGTTATTTCGTTAAAGAAATATGATCAGAAACTACGACAACGATACTGACGCGTATGTGAAGACTTTATCAAACGCTTTCCGCACGTAATGGAATGACACTTAGCTAGTATGAAGCTTTACGTTGGAAAAAGTTTAATTTATGCTAAATAGGTTATCTCAGTTTTCTGCAAAGTTCGCGTCATTTCTTCACCCCGACGTCATGACACCGATAAAACTTTGATGGCGCCGTCTGTCAAAGAGACTATACCTTCTCTCAGTAGTTCAGGTATACATTCACATGTACCATACAAGTTCACTCATGACAAGGGATATTTCATTCGTTCCCGCATTGCGTAAGTACCATTGTACGAACCTTACTGCATCGTTTTCACGGGAGCAAAATATTATGGAAAAAAATTTACCCACGATTACGCCATTGCCTAATGCGAAATTTGAGCGCAGCCCTTTACCTGTTTTCATTTCGCGATATATTGGCTGAGGTAGACAATCTGCGTCGTGCGGCACATTGAAAACGGAGCGAAGTGGGGCGCGACTGCCTCGCTAATCGAGAGATCACGAGAAGTGGCGCGCGGGTGACGTGTGCGTGCCATTCACAGCAGCCGCCGCAGGCAGACTTCTGCTCATACAGCGCTTTCTTTCCATACATGGTATCGGTGGACGCGCTCGTCGCGTGCCATCGGTGAACAGACAACGGTAGCCACAGAGCCTGTTTTGGGCGGCACTATGCTTTTCTCAAGCTTTCGCTATATCATCCTCCCCTACTTTCCTCCTGGCGCTATTAATTATCGTCGTCTTTCATCCCCCGCTGCGCTCCGAGTTCGCTCTTTCATTCCTCGCTGTTCGTTCGCTCGGATATGCCGAGGCACTACGCCGACGCGAAATGAGGAGCGGGCGCCTAAGAGCTGCGGTGTAAGATTACTGCTGTGATCATTCCTAACACTGGAAGTATAACTCGAAATGATGCTGAGATGTGAATTGTGCTCACGATATCATGCTCCTAGCTATGGTTCAGCCTAATGTCGGCCGTTTTCTTCTGGTGGGGCATCTATTACAAGTATTAGCTTTCGCGAACTTCCCTACCTCTGCAAGCACGCTACAACAGCCTGGCTATGCACAATTATCGCTTTCCACCCCTCTGAAATCATGGTGGGACACGTTTGCTGTCAAAGTTGGTTGAAAAGCGTATCGTTCATTAAGCCTTCAAAAAATAGCGGTAAAACAAGCACGTTATGTGACGCCGCATTACAGCTCCTGCTCTTTCCAAGACGCCATTTGTGCAAAGACCTCGACTACTTGGCAGCACTCGGTAAACGTTGCCAACTTTGGCAGCTATATAGACAGCTTTAATTATAACCTGACCCAACCATTCTATTACGATTCCTTTAACCGAAGCCTTGATCAGCGTTCACGCAATGTTCGTTCACGAAGACCAGCCACTACCTATGAATCTCGAGGTCAAAGAGCGAATATTCGTTACTCTTAAAGCACAGCCGCGGCTGAACATTGTCATCAGCATACCGAAATTCGCCCTGTGCTAGTGTTCTAGAGTTGTGGTACACCAGGTCACATTGAGAGACACTGTAACTAACGTCGACCATTGGACTATGGGGAATCGATGCCATCTACGTGGCACAGTGGTTGTATCTTGAACACTCAGCGGCCAAGGAGTTCCCCTCTATAGGAGGCCACTTCCGAGAGGAAAGGCGACGTAAGTCTACCCTGGGAAGCTACTTTGGAGAAGTAAGAACCCGTAGCCGTTCACCTGGGGCGCTATAACGTAAAACTATTCCAAACTTTTCTATTCCAATTCTGCTATCAGCCCTCCACGATTGGTCAAAAACTTTTTTCGACCACCCCCACTTCACCTGTCTGTCACGCGACGTCACGAAAACCGCGATACCTCCCCATCTGATATGATGTGTACACACTGATTATGCATGATTTGACAGAAGAAAGAAAAACAGTCATTTCTTATTCGACCCCTTTTCGCCATTAGCCCTCAGCTATTGGTAAAACGTTTTCGGGCTGCACCCACTTCACCTGCCTGTCACACGACGTCACAAAACCGCAAGAACTCACCGCGTCAAAGTGACGTGTATGCGATAAATATGTATTAATATGCCGAACAAAACTGAATTTTTTCGGAATAGCCGCAGGCTGCCCCGTTCCGAAAGGAATAGAAGACGGCTGCCGCCGATCGCTCAGACGCTGGCTACTCGCGCCTGCCGGAGAGCATGGGTGTATTTGCGTATAATAAAGCTTCTTGCGTGGCCGTGTAACGTTTTCGAGCATTTTCGGCACGTTTACCCCCTCATTCTGCCAACTCTTATTTGCTGAGGGTCCGTTTTTGCGTCATTCTTGAGCTTCCGTTGCATGCCGCCGCGATTTTCGACCAGCCACCGCAAGCTAAGTAAGGGAAAGCCGACCAATCGTAGCCGCCGGCACCAGCCTCTTCATCCGGTTATCGACTTTCAGTGCAGTGGCTCAACCCCATCGAATCCCTCTCCACTTGAGCGTTCTCCTCGCCTCTTGTCAGCCAATTAGATACGACAAGCCGCTCAGTGTAGGCAATGTTATTCGTTTTTCAAGCAAACAAAAGTGACCTCCTATATACGAGGAGAGCGTTTGATTGGTCTGTTCAGACAACCCTGTGGGTGACCGCCCGGTGCTTGCGTCGGTGGTTACGCAAATTTGACGTCAGAAAATTGGAATAGAAACATATTGGAATAGTTTTACGTTATAGGGCCCCTGCTTCCGATCGCACTCTGACACCACCACCACCTTTCCGAGCGTACCGATAACCATCTCCACGGCGCCGCTTCACGTCACCCTCGCGGGAAGACTAGACAGCGCAGCCGACTGTGGTGAGGGCGCTGAAAAATATTAGCTGCCGACTGAGATACCTACAACTATTATTATCCTTAAAAGTGGGGTCCATGTGAGTGTTGGCGGTGTCTCTACCATGGCTTTAGTCGACACGGGCAAAATATTTCCGTCATGAGTGTGCTGTTTAAAAATCTTGTGGGAATAAATAATAGAAACTTCCATATTTATGTTGATCTTTTTTGCCGTTCCTATACGCAGTACGTGACATGCTTTCAAACGGTAACATTGACATGCCAAAATGTGGTAACGTTTATTGCGAAAGGCTAATAGAATTTAGTGCGACTAGAACTTGGAAAAGAATCCCCCTTGAGATAAAAACTGCACATAATTTCGGCCTAGCATGCATGTTATTTCTGTCGATCCAAGATCTGGGGTGCTATAACGTAAAGCTATTCCAAACTTTTTATTCCAATTCTGCAATCAGCCCTCCGCGATTGGTCAAAAGCTTTTTGAACCATCCCCACTTCGCCTGTCTGTCACGTGACGCCACCAAAGCCGCGATAGCTCCCCATCTGATGTGACGTGTACACGCTGATTATGGATCATTGGACCGAACAAAATAGAATAGTTATTTCTGATTCGACGCCTTTTAGCCATTAACATTGGGCTATAGGTGAAAAGTTTTCGGGCTGCACCCACTTCACCTGCCGGTCACGCGTCGTCACAGAACCTCGAAACTCACTGCGTCAAAGTGACGTGTACGCGTTAAAGATGCACTTTCCAAAACCACTTTCCGATTATGAGCGACGCCGTAGTGGAGGCCTCAGGAAATTTCGACCACATGGGATTCTGTAATACCCCCATCGAAATACTGCCGTCGACGCGTTGTGGCCGCGATTCGATCCCGCAACCTCGTGCTCAGTGTGTGTGTGTGTGTGTGTGTGTGTGTGTGTGTGTGTTGACTGACTGACCGACCGACCGACCGACCGACCGACCGACCGACCGACCGACCGACCGACCGACCGACTGACTGACTGACTGATTGATTGATTGATTGATTGATTGATTGATTGATTTATTGATTGATTGATTGATTGATGACAGCAAAGCTCTCTATCTCCCTAAATAAATATAACCAAGCAGTTATATACTTCGGGTAAATTCGTAGACTAAAGCTCATCGAATAGAATAACATATTCTACAGTGCATGTCGTATGCTTTTGCTACATCTAGCGTCGCCAAAGCTGCATACTCTCGTTACCGTCGAGCATGTTTAATGTAGCTCTCTAATCTACTTGGTGCATTATATGGAGTGCCCGGACGAAATCCAACTTGATGTGTAGCAGCTACATATGTATAATCAGCGCAATTAACAGGGCTTTGGTTATATAAAAGTATTTTCCATGCAAGTTTTCGATATATAAAGTCTCGCTCGCAGTTAGAATTGCACCAGGGACAATAAGATTGACCCTTTGTAGATGGCACGACAAATTGAGACTTTTTTGATCATTGTTTTAGAATTGGACAAAGGCTCATTGCCCCCCGCAGGGGCGTCTGCGTCAGCAGGCGTTTGGTGTGTTGCGACACCACGGACCCGAGCACACGAGGGCTGGACCCTCCCGCGTGTAGCCGTGCGCGGCTTAGCCGTGTCTGGGGAAAAGGGGATCCTGGCGGTTGAGCCGATGCTGGGTGTTTGGACCATTAAGGCCCCCCGGCGGAGGCAACACACCTCTTCGGCCTCGGCTTCACATAGACGGCACCTCCAGGCTGACCCACCTGGGGGAAATCGGCAGTCGCCTTTTCCTGTCTCTCTCTTCGCACATCTTCGTCTTTCCCTCTCCCTTTTAGTCTTCCCTGTCTTCTTTTTCTTCTGATAACTTCCAACATTCCTGGCGGCGAGGGTTAACCTGGTGTGGTATGACCTACCTTGGTTATAACATATGTGGTTATAGCGACGACGTACAGTTGGCATGGTAGGGCTTGTTTCACCACATACCTTGCCTTGTCCCCTTGTTGGGCTCAGTGGTGGGTGACTGGCATCGTCGCTGAATACTGAACATATTCCATGGGAACTTCCAACCCCTTCTCAACTGATCGTCCCTCTAAAAGGGGGCGCACCGATGGTACATTTCAATTTTCTCTCAAAGCCACTCAGACTTTCCCGAAATTCCACGTTGTTCATAGTGAAAAACCTGACAAGAAGGCAAGAACGATTTCACCATTCGTTGTGACGAAGTATCTCACAGAGACCATTGGAGGCGGCTATAAGGTCACCAAGCTGGCCAGTGGCGACTTATTACTCGAATTGAAAGACAAAACACAACATGACAAGCTAACGAACCTTGTAGAACTTGGAGACATCCCCGTCAGTGTAACAGCACACCGAACCATGAATTCGTCCAAAGGCGTAATTTCTGACTTTGACTTAATGGACTTGACCGAAGAAGAACTCATGGAAGGATGGAAGGATGAAAACGTAATAAACGTACAAAGAATAAAGATCAGACGGGACAACAAGGAGCTGCCAACTAAGCACCTGATAGTTACCTTTGGCTCTAGCACGTTACCAGAGACAATAGAAACTGGATATATCAAAATCAGAGTACGACCGTACATCCCCAACCCGCGACGTTGTTTTAAATGCCAGAGGTTTGGCCACGCTTCCCAGAGCTGCCGAGGGCGGCTAACATGTGTGAAATGCGGCATCAACGATCATTCTGCAGATGACTGTAAGGCTGAGCCCCGTTGTAGCAATTGTAATGGTGGCCACCCTGCATACTCTCGATCATGCGAAGTCTGGAAAAAAGAAAAAGAAATAATTGCGATAAAGGTCAAAGAAAACATAACTTTCAGAGAAGCAAGGCAACGCATCTCATCAACATTTACACAGACCGCATCTTTCGCCGAAGTGGTACGTCGGGGGGCAGTACCACAACGGCACTTGGCGGACGCCAGCAGCACGCATAGCGAGCGTACGGCAACGCCACCCGCCCCCACGGTGGGAGCAGCGAAGGCTGCCCTACCTCTCCCGAATTTGACCACAGTGGAGGCTTCTGCTAGTGCTGGCACCAGTCAGCCCAGCTCAGAGGTCAAGAAAAACCCATCAACCACCAGAATGGTGGGCCCCAAGGCCTTGTCTTCCGAGACAAGGCTTTCACGGAAAACACACCACTCGCAAGAGCGGCTGTCCAGTGCCTCTCAAGAGGCCATGGACACAACACCGAGTCAGAAGGCGCAGTTGACGCCTAAGGAGCGGCGCGATTTTGCCGATCGCTCCAAAAAAGACAAAACTCCAATTACAGGGCCCCAAAAGGGCAACATAAGCTAAACCAAGTTCACTCTCTTTGACACATAGCACAACGTTTATCTTAATATGGATACACTGATTATTCAGTGGAATATCAGAGGCCTGCTTTGCAACCTCGATGATGTCCAAGAACTCCTTAATCAACTAACTCCTAAAGTGCTGTGTGTCCAAGAGACTCACTTGAAATCTAAACATAAACACTTCCTTCGTCACTATGTTATTTTTCGGAAGGATCGCGATGATGCCCTCGCATCATCCGGTGGCGTAGCCATAATAGCTGACAAATCTATAGCCTGTCAACACTTACGGCTACAAACACCCCTTGAGGCAGTGGCCGTTCGTGCTGGACTTTTAAATAAACTGATAACCGTCTGCTCGTTATATATACCACCGCATTTTCAGCTTCACAAACAAGAATTCCAAACATTAATAGATCAGTTACCTGAACCATATCTTGTGCTTGGAGACTTAAATGCACACAGCAACCTATGGGGCGACCCGCGCTGCGACGCGAGAGGTCGCTTGATTGAACAGTTCCTTTTTTCTTCAGGTGCCTGTCTTTTGAATGGGAAGGAGCCCACGTATTATAATGTGGCAAACAAAACATACTCCTCAATAGACCTTAGCATTGCGTCTCCTACTCTTCTACCTTACCTTAAATGGAAAGTTATTAAAAACCCTTATGGGAGTGACCATTTCCCTGTAGCTCTATGCACACCAATGTCTAATGAATGTCCCCCACAATTACCTCGCTGGAAAACTGACTCAGCTGACTGGGAAAAGTTCAGAAAGCTTTCTTCTTTATCCTGGGACGACATGAGTGCTTTAAGCATAGATGCGGCGGTTAAATATTTTACGGGTTTTCTTCTTGACAACTCCACCAAATGTATCGCTGTAACAAGCGGATTGTCCACAAAACGGCGTCTCCCGTGGTGGAATGATGAGTGTCGAATAGCGCGTAAGAAGCAGAACAAGGCATGGCGTTTACTTCGGGATTCTCCGACGGCAGAAAATCTAGTCAATTTCAAGCAGGTCAAATCCCAGGGTCGAAGAACGCGGCGACAAGCTAGAAGAGAGAGTTGGAGAAAGTATATATCAGGCATTAACTCTTACACTGAAGAAACAAAGGTTTGGAACAGAATGAATAGAATAAAGGGTCGGCAGTCTTACTCTCTGCCTTTAGTGAATACTCAAGGCGACAGCATGGAAGACCAGGCGAACTTTCTTGGCGCACATTTCGAACAGATATCCAGCTCGTCGCACTACTCTGAAACATTCCAAAGGTACAAAAGGCAAATAGAAGGACAACCATTAGAACGAAAAAGCACAATATACGAGGCATACAATAGACCCTTTTGCATGGCAGAGTTTCAGGCAGCCCTAAACAGCTGCAACCAATCTGCCCCCGGAGCTGACCGCATCCTATATGAAATGCTTAAACACCTGCCGCCTGAAACACAAAAAACCCTTCTTTGTCTCTACAATTCTATATGGTCGTCCGGCCGCATTCCCTCTGCTTGGAAAGAGGCCATCATAATTCCTATTTTGAAACAGGGTAAGGACCCTTCTTTGCCAAATAGTTAGAGGCCTATAGCATTGACGAGCTGCTTATGCAAAGTTTTGAAAAGATGGTAAACAGTCGCCTAGTTCACTACCTAGAAATAAACAAGAAATTAGACCCATATCAATGTGGTTTCAGAGAAGGCAGATCGACGACAGATCAGCTTGTTCGCATGGAAATGTATATCAGGGATGCCTTTATCCACAAACAGCTTGTATTATCAGTATTTCTTGATATGGAGAAGGCGTATGATACTACGTGGCGCTTTGGGATCCTTCGGGATCTTTCTGCAATGGGCATTCGCGGCAACTTGCTGAGAATAATTGAAAGTTATCTCTCTGACAGGACATTTCGTGTTAGAGTTGGCAACGTGCAATCTCGACCATTCATACAGGAGACAGGTGTACCACAGGGTGGAGTACTGAGCTGTACGTTATTTATTGTTAAAATGAATTCCCTCCACACCGTATTACCTCGCACACTCTTCTATTCCGTCTATGTGGACGATGTACAGATAGGGTTCAGGTCATGCAATCTTAGCATTTGTGAGAGGCAGCTACAACTTGGCTTGAATAGATTCTCAAGGTGGGCGGACGAGAATGGTTTCAAATTGAACCCCCAAAAGAGCACATGTGTCCTGTTTTCAAACAAGAGAGGTGTACTACCACAACCCGATATTAACCTTAATGGAGAAAGACTGACTTTCAGCCCTGAACACAAATTCTTAGGTGTTATCCTGGACACAAAACTTAACTTCATTCCCCACCTAAAATATCTTAAAGAAAAGTGCCTGAAGACCATGAACCTCCTCAAGCTGCTCTCTCGAACAACCTGGGGCAGTGACAGGAAGTGTCTGCTTAGCCTGTATAAGAGCCTCGTACAATCACGCCTCGACTACGGAGCCGTGGTGTACCATTCGGCCACTGAGAGTGCGCTAAAGATTCTCGACCCAGTCCACAACCTCGGTATACGACTGGCAACAGGCGCCTTTAGAACTAGCCCTGTTGAAAGTCTGTACGTTGAGGCCAACGAATGGTCCTTACACCAACGCAGAACATTCCTAAGTTTTTCATACTACATTAAGGTAAAATCAGACACCGAGCATCCATGTCATTCCATAGTTAGCGACCTGTCCGCTTCCAGACTTCACACTAACCGCCCACGTATTAGAACTCCTTTTAGCCTACGCTTGGAAGCAATGGCAGAACAAACAGACATCCATATCCCAGAAAATATCCTTATGCCTCCTACTCGCCTTCCACCTCCTTGGGAATGGCAGACCATGCAGTGCGATATCTCTTTTGTCGAAATAACAAAACATGCACCAGAGGCACATTTACGGTCACATTTCTTCGAACTGCAAGTGAAGTACTGCTGTGCCGAGTTCTATACAGATGCTTCCAAGTCATCTGCAGGTGTCGCGTATGCAGCTCTTGGGCCATTTTTTTCCACCTCCGGTACTCTAAATCCCAACACAAGTATTTTTACGGCTGAAGCATACGCAATACTTTCAGCTGTAAAGCACATCAGACATACAAATCTCAATAAGGCGATCATCTTCACAGATTCATTAAGCGTAGTAAGGGCCTTAATGTGTTTTCGAAAACATAAAAACCCTGTTTTTGATAAACTATACACAGAAATATGCATAGCCTTAACATACAACCAAAACATAGTCCTGTGTTGGGTACCTGGCCATAGGGGCATAAAAGGTAATGTAGCTGCTGACGAAAGTGCAACGTCAGTCACCTTTAATCAAACGGATGTGAATATACCCATGCCAGCCACAGAACTTAAGCCCTTCTTGCGCCACAAACTGAGGAAACACTGGCAGGACCAATGGGATAATGCAGTAGCGAATAAGCTACACGTTATCAAACCAAAATTAGGGAACTGGATATCTGAAAGAACAGCAAGGCATAAGGAAGTGCTTCTTTGTAGGTTAAGAATAGGACATACCTATGCCACTCACTCCTACCTTTTGACGGGAAGCGAACCTCCGACATGTACCAAATGTGGCATGAGGCTTACAGTTATCCATGTTCTTATCCAATGCACTGAAATAGAGGCAGAAAGAAAGAAGTACTTTCCGTCTGCTTATCTCCAACACATACCGTTACACCCAGCATTTTTTCTGAGCAATGAGCCCCTTTTTACTTTTCAATCAGTATTAAACTTTCTAACTGAAACGGACACCTTACATGTGATTTGGCCAGGCTACTTGTAGCACGGCCTCCACCTGGAGGTCGTAGCTGCAACGAACCCATTTTTTAGCACACGTGTCTCCCAGCCCTTGCTTTCAAGGCCTTGCTGAGGCACTAGTGCTAGAGACATTACTTGTTTTACTGATCATCCCTCATCTCGTGAAACATCTATTGTCATCGCAGACGCGATCAATCACTGTCATTTTTTATACTTGTATTTTACGCATTTCAGAGCGAATAAATTTTAGGCCCTTTTACAGCCACATTGCACCACATGCCCATCTTGCACTTTTTAATGAATATTTTAGGCCACTATACAGCCCTGTTTCATTTTTCCCCGCAATTAACACCCATATATCATTGAAAAGCACGGACCATCGACTTGGCGCTCTTTGGCCACATCTGGCCCTTGCGCCAATAAACTCTACTAATCAATCAATCAATCAATCAAAGGCCCATTGCCTTAATATCCCTCTCCTTGCCTTCCTGAGTGCTTAGCGCCGATTTTAGTGCTATTTAGATGTTCAATAATTAAAGAAAATGCACACATGACTATAATCAAATTAAGAGGCTAACCAGTTGAAATATTATAGGGAAGTGGTTACTGTTAGTACCGGAGTCAACACTGTTCCTTGAGTTGACAGAAATGCTCGAGCTAGCAAACGTAAGATCTCAGAGCGTGACCGCACCCCGAACGGAAGTGTGTACCTTCGAATTTGAAGCTGAATATAACAGGCTCAACGCATGGCTTCGATCGCACTTTGTTTTCTGCTTCCTTTTTTTTCTCCCTTATCCAGCTTTAAAAAAAGTTCATTGAATTATTGCATTTAGCGAGCGCCAGTCAATTGGCCCATTCTCCGTAGTGGGTATGAGCCGCAGATTGTGATCGTCAGTGAAATCGATCTTGAACCAGTGTCATTTTCTTTAGGGTTCAGGTTTCGTTTCGTGCCGCATATAGTATCGCGTGACAGTTCGAACTTCTCCTGCGCTCACGGTATCAGAAAATGCAGATCAGCGCGTCAATGAAGAGACAACCCCATTGATGTGGCACCCGCATCTCCATCTCCAAGTAGTCTCTCCCCCTCCGCCGCCCCCCCCCCCCCCAGCCCAACGTCCGCTTGACCCAAAGAGCGGTCCAGAATCCAGTAAAAATTTCTCTCTATACTTCGTTACTGTACATCCTTAACCCATACCTGGACCACAGAAAAAAAGAAAAAGAAAGAATGTCACGAAGTTTTTCTTTTTCTTAGGCGGAATGAGCGTGCCGGCTTCAGACGTCACTGCTACAATCGGCTTTGTCGGAATCGAAACTATGTTGAACTACAGTTGAAATTAGCCAAAAAACCTTATGATATCTTCCGGTGCGTCTGACTGGTTCGCGCCTTGTTTATCTACGAAGAAAACCGACTGGAGAAGGTAAATGAAAGTGAGACGCAGAAAAAAAAATGCTTTACTTCTTGGCGCGCGATTGCATTGGTGTTGCTTTCTCAAAATGTATATACGCCGGCAATCATAAGCCCTGTAAGCCGTTCGAAATCGTTTCACATATACCAAGCATCTCATGCAATCGGAAGCTGGAAGGTTCAAGCTCCATCGAGGAGGCTAAGCCTTGTCATAATGTACCAAAGTATACGGATAATCTCAAAGTCAAGATGTTTCTTGAATAATTAATAAGTGTTAAATAATAACTGATGGGTGATTGGGCTTGAGGCTTCAATGCTACACATGAACCATGATAAACTCTGGAGCATTCCACAAAACAACATACCACAGGAAATGTGTGAAAGTGATTGCAGTTATAACGGTTTACAGAGAACAGAAGACGCATGCATTCATGAAAATCACGGTAAGAAAAGCGCCAAGGAAGGAGCTTTCTCGGTTCTCTATATTGACACGTGTACTTGTCTTTATCGGGCGACACATTTCATCGCCTAACAAATGTTATCGCACAGCGCAGGACGCACCTGCATGTATCGGAAGTTTCTCGAATGTTATCGATGTTTCCATCCGCTGTCTGTGACCGAACCTTGTGTAATATGATTGCATGTGTGCGCGACGCGAATAATGTAGAACTTTGTGGAAGACACGCGGGTCCCAGCGATTACTCTCGAACATTCGACGACTGATGTATAAAAGCCGACGCGTTTGACCCGCTCATCAGATTTTCGACGATCGCCGACTGTGTTCACCGCTATCGTTGTGCTATAAGTGTAGCCTGTTTTTGTGGGCGCAGGTTCACCCAATAAATGTTAGCTTTGGCTTTCACAATATTACTGCCGTGTTCTTCAACGTCACCACCAAGTGACAATATATAGCGTCCAGAAATTCATCTGGTGGAGGTGCTTTTAGTTCATGTACTGGACGCCCCCGACAAGCCGTGATCCAAGCCTGGACCGCAAAGAGAAAACCAACGTAGTCCCGGACCATCGAGCAAGCCGCCGTCTTCAACAGCTGCCCCCGCAGCACGGACTTCTACCTGAGAAGACCAAGAAGATTGTGGCCAAGGCAACCCCAATGGCAGCCCCAGCGTCCCCCATCGTGCTGCAGCAGCCCAGGGAGCCTCCGACCTTGCGCGGTTCAACATTCGAAGACACGGAAACCTGGCTTGAGACGTATAAGAGGGTCACTGCATTTAACAGCTGGAACAGCGACGACAAACCGCGACATGTCTTTTTCGCATTGTAAGACGCTGCCTGGATGTGGTTCGATAACTGAGAAGCCACCTTAACGACCTGGGACCTTTTCTGAAGCGGCTTCCTGCAGACATTCTCAAGCGTTGTAAGCCGAGAACGAGCCCAAGCACTACTAAACACCCGAGTGCAGCTGCCTAATGAGACCACCGCGATTTTTACAAAAGTAATGTGCCGCCTATTCCGCCACGCCGACCCGGAAATGTCCGAGGAAAAGAAAGTTCTCCTACTGATGCGTGGTGTAAGGGAGGAACGTTTCGCCGGAATGGTACGAAGCCCATCGAAGACCGTCGACGAGTTTCTTCGCGAGGCCACCACCATGGAGAAGACACTGGAAATGCGAAACCGACAATTCAACCGCCGCACAAACTCGAAACATTGCGCCGGAGTTCAGTTACTGGCCACCGACGAGCTGCGCGAGACTTTCTGAGCGGTCGTGCGGGAGGAGCTACTAAAGCTGTTCCCTTCATCAGAGCCTCAAGTGGCTTCGATTGCCGGCGCCGTCCGTGTGGAGCTCCAACAATAACTCGGAGTAGCCCCTGAATCGCCGCAGCCTCAGCCGCAAGCGATGACATACGCCGTTGTAGCGCGTCGTCACGTACCCCCTCCGCGCCCACGGCAGGGCCCAGCGACGACACAGTTCCGTGGTCCGCCACCACCCCCGCCGCCTGCTCGCCAACCCATCGCCCCACGCAGCCTTCCAAGGAAGACTGATGTTTGGCGCGCCCCCGACCACCGTCCGCTTTGCTATCACTGCGGAGAAGCCGGGCACATCTACCGTCGATGCCCATACCGGGAGATGGGACTCCGAGGGTTCGCCGTTAATGCGCCGCGACCACAGCTTGGCGAACGACCTCGCGATATCGCCTACTACCTCGCCGCTACTCAGTGGAGCCCTCGACGACCGTCCCGTTCGCCGTCACCAGGCCGCTACCTGTCGCCGCAGCGCCGACCATACACCGGCCCAGCCCGGGGCCGCTCTGCGAGCCGCTCTCGGGCACAAGACGTGGGACGCGGTCCTGCCGTATGTAACCTTCGCTTACAACACCGCGGTGCAAGAAACAACACAGATCACGCCGTTCAAGTTGGCTTACTGCAGGAACCCGACGACGACACTCGACGCCATGCTGCCGCACGTCACTGACGAGGAGAATCTTGACGTGGCTACCTTTCTCCAGCGCGCCGAAGAAGCCCGACAGCTCGCCCGTCTACGGATCAAGAACCAGCACCGTACCGACAGCCGACACTACAACCTCCGACGACGCTTCGTCGAGTACGAGCCCGGTGACCGTGTTTGGGTTTGGACCCCGATACGTTGACGAGGACTGAGTGAGAAACTATTGCGACGCTATTTCGGACCCTACAACGTCATCCGACGTATTGGCGCACTGGACTATGAGGTCGTACCAGACGGCATTTCGCATTAACAGCGGTGTCACGCGCGATGTGAAGTGGTCCACGTGGTGCGTCTTAAACCCTTTTACGGACGCTGACGAACTTTCCCTATTTTGTTGTTTTCTTTGCTACGAGTACTTCTTTATTACTTTCGTGTGTTTGCAGCATCGGATCGATGCTTTTTAAGAGGGGGGTATTGACACGTGTACTTGTCTTTGTCGGGCGACACGCTTCACCGCCTAACAAATGTTATCGCACAGCGCAGGACGCGCCTGCATGTATAGGAAATTTCTGGAATGTTATCGATGGTTCCATCCGCTGTCCGTGACCAAACCTTGTGTAATATGATTGCATGTGTGCGCGACGCGAATAATATAGAACTTTGTGGAAGATACGCGGGTCCCAGCTATTGTTCTGGAACATTCGACGACTGATGTATAAAAGCCGACACGGTTGACCCGCTCATCAGATTTTCGACGATCGCCGAATGTGTTCGCCGCTATCGTTGTGCTATAAGTGTAGCCTGCTTTTGTGGGCACAGGTTCGCCCAATAAAAGCTTTGTCTTCCACAGTATTGCTACTGTCCTTCAACGTCACCGCCACGTGACAGTATGTAGCATCCTGAAATTCATACCCTGACATGCAAATATCAAGGTATAGGCTCTAACTGTTTAAAATGTAAACCAACTGTAATGACATGCTAGAGAGCTCTACATGGAAAAACAATATCCAATGAAACATTCATTTTGAGCATCCACACTCAACGGCAAGCAACTTTATCTCCAAGCGTGTAGAAGTTCTTCGTCGTGTTTTAGTAGGCGGAATTTCCAGGCAGACATGGCTTGACACGAGCTGCGCGCTAGTCGCCTTCTTCGGCAAAGGAATTTTCGACGCTGCGCTTGTAGTGGATTCTGCATTGGCATACTCCTCCGATGCACGTGCCTGACGCGGCACCGTCGCCAACGCACCGTGAGTAGCAGGCCGATGGGTCACAGGCTTGGGCACCAGTGCTGGCGAAGAAGGCCAGCGTAAGCACGGCCAACGTGGCCACGCCCGCTAGTCTGGTCTTGCAAAACATGGCAGTAATCTTACAGGTACTGCACAGAAGGCAAGGAAAGTATGTATGTGTGAAAATTAGAAACTACGAATCCTTGAAAACCAAATAGTTATCTTTGACAGGGTGCCGTCGACGGGGCCAGCTTTGACAATTTTTGAGCGCCTGCTTGCCGAACGAAGCTTGTTGAGTTTACGCGTTTGCGCAAGGAGGTTAATAAGCTTGCACGGTTGAAATCGTTCTAATGCCATTTCCATTTCTCCTAAAGCTTCACTAGGGCAAAATTAAAAGAATCGGTATACATCCACGAAGAAGAAAGGTCTAGGCGGCGGCGACTTTCCATATCCGCTGGGTGCCGATTTCTTGCACATACCGGTGCACACTGTAAATTAGATTTTTATTGCTATAGCAAATACTCCTGGAGCATTCCTGCCGCCGCCGTCGCCGTCGCCGCGGTGTTCCGTATAAATACCAAAGGTGATACCGACGCGCGCGCCCTACGCTGTATGTGGGAGTAAAAGGGTACATGGGGAACCGACGATCGCGGCTTAATGTCGCCTGCGGGTAAGGGAGGCAAGCGAGGAGAAAGCGCGGCGTCTTCCGTCGCGTGCGACGCGCCCAACGTTGCGAGGCGCCGACTCGAGGGGAGGAAGGGGGCGGCGCTTTACTCCGGCTGAAACTGCTTATGGCTTATGTGGCGGCTGTGTTCGGTCGCGCGGCCGTACTTGAGAGCGATCTGCACTGGGTGCGGAGTCTAGGTGCGTCGACGGCTCGTAGTTTTGTGCGTGCTGTGTGTTCTCGGCGCTCAGTTTGCGTTCACGTCATACGCAGCACGTAGGTCACTTCGCTCACTGCTGCTGCCGCACTTCCTCACGCCAGCGGTTCGAAAGCACGGACGGCATCCTTGTTAATTTAGTTCGCATGCGAATGTTTACAAGTTGATACGGCCGATAAGAGTGCTATCCTTACTTCATATGGCTGTCTGCTAATATGCTATCGCAAACGATGCTTCGCCTTTCGCGCGAATCTGCGACTTCATTTGAGGCTCACTGCTTACGTAACCGCACAATAATAACACGATTACCTTGCGACACTCATTTCATTACATGTCTTACCAGTATAACTGCATCAGGCACTATATGATGTGACGATGTGCGGGGAAGTAACGGGCTTTTTAGGTGAAGTCCACTATAATCAGTAAAAAAGTTAAATAAAAATGAACGTATCTTGTGCCCCAAATATGGCTGTTTTTATTTTCTTTACCCGCAATAAGTTACAACGTGCGAAATGGTTGCCTGTTTTAATACTTGGCCGTGATATCTGTTTATACAACTGTTATTTCACACACGTTATTATAACTGCGATTTTGCTTCATCCATGTATTTAGCAAACGTACGGATGTGAACTAGTTGTTTCGTGGCAAGAAATTATGTAATTTGCTACGAGAAACGTACGTCGTCAACTTAGAGCTTCTCAGCTTTTCGGATAATTGAACTTACAGAATTTATCTGGAAAGACCGCTATAGAACCCAAAGACCCACAACTGTTGTTCTGTTAGGATACGCACCACCATTAAACTTGGTGATGAAAAAGTATTACAGTGTAATACATTATCCAAAACTTTTCTTGACTACTATGGATTGCACACTGGCGCTCTATCGACACAAAAATCACGTACCTCCATGATTCGCAAAGTCCAATGCGCGACCCTTGATTTCAATTGCGCCAGCATATATCCCTCTCATACATATCACCATAAATGGCAAATTAAGAATCGTTTCCGGCAGTGCTTTTTGAGTATGTTTTACATTTATTTATTAATAATTCCCCAAAGGCCCTCATGGAAGGGTACATTGTTCGCAAACAAAACAACAATAACAAAAAGTAGCAATATAAATACAGGATATACGTGCTACAGTAAAACGAGAAGGTACAGGGTAATCTATCAAGGTATGATTATACTAATACACAATATTGGCGATGGCAACATAGCAACATAAATAAACACGTGCGAAAGTACCACCAAAATATGCATAACATGGGTTATACTTGAGTTCTACATGGCAGGGCCGCGCGATAGTTCCTGATATTTAGTAGAGTCAGGTTCCGTTGCAACGTTTGATGCTACATTATTCCAATCAATTGTCGTTAGAGGTATTAATGAACGGGCGAAAGACAATATGCGACAAGTGATTCGTTTAACTTACATAAATGATGGTGGTGAATAAATATAGTTGCGAGTGGTTTAAAAAGTCACCGCTTAAACATGTGTAACTGTATAGTATGTGAAAAAGTGAACGGCGAACGGTTTCACGGCGGCTGGATGAAAGTTCCATCTTGGCCCGTTGATTTACAGATTTGACACGGGAGTAGCGCAAATAATCTGGAAATTTAAATCGGACAGATTGATATTGAAGCTAGTCGATGTGACTTCTTAAGTATGTTTGATCAGGATCCCAAATAGCGGAAGCAGCTTCAGTCTCCGAGCTAGTAAGTGTAGTGTACGCGATCTTACGTAACTGCATAGATGCCTGTTGAAGGTTACGGCTTAAGCACACCGACTAGGCGTTTAAGTGAAGCCAAAGTTGGGTTAATGTGATGGTTCACCGTTATGTCGAGCCAGAACTGAATGTCGATATATTTGTAAGTGACACGTCGTATGTTCAACGGAGCTATCATCTAAATAATATGAGGTAGGAAACGAGAGCAATCGATTAGAAAATTACGTAACTTTAGTTTTAGCGTGATTAAGTGGCATTCACCAGGACGAGCACCATGAATTTATGGCGTCGAAGTCACTTCGCGGAGCCTCACGGTCACGATCAGCGTTGGTACAGACACTGCGATATCCTCGAGCCACGAAGAATGTAGACCGCAGGTCAGAAGACGTACGCGAACCATTCGTGGCAACATCAACCCAGCTACTTCCTGCACGATTCGCGCCCTCCCTCTTTCGGATCGACACTATACAGTTACAAGCAGAGGACACCACTTGCCGTTTAGTCCACGCTGCGAAGAGAACCGCTCAAAATGCGAGCACGGGAGTAGACTGCAGGAGACGACCACGTCGCTCTTATAGTTGCCGCACTGTCGCTGCCACTCACCTGTCGCACGATAAACACCGCAGAAAGTTGCGGCAACATCAAGAAGCGTGCAAGCACTTCCAAGGGCGTTCGCTGAGTGGATCTTCTGTATACGAGCAAGAACTCGATGTTGTTGCTTTTTCCTTGTCACTTGGATCGTCAACTTACACACGAGTTACAGCGTCGGCTGAGTTGCGGTCTGGCTTGACGACGAAGGGGCCTTTCCGTGAACGAGGAATGCGCTTAATTTTTCGCTGCAAGCTTTGGCGCAATAGAATTTATCCTCTCTGTGGGTGTATATAGAACTTCGCGGGGACGCCCTGGAAGGCGCTTCAGCGCATGATAGCAATTAACGAGAACAGCAACGCGTTTATGTGTGGGAATTTCAGGAACTGTCTGGTGCCGCCCATGAATTCCGGCGAGTCCTCCATCATAAAGTAAACACACGCTCGCGGCCAGGCACTGCAGACGCGTTTAGCGTCCGGAATTATACGTAGAAGTGTTCTTTTTTTGTATTATTGTAGCAGATGGCATAAGGGGCACGCTTTATTGTACTTCAACCATAACAAGGTTGTGCATAAATGAAGGAATGCTGCATAGAAAACAAGAACTTCTGTTGTTGCGATGACGATCAGACTGGGTTTTAGATTTCGAATTTGGGGTCGACTTTCTTTGCAGAAGCGTACGACATTTGGGCTATTGGTTCGCCACTTGTGCGCTGTTTCTGCTGGAGAACATTGTTCACAAGTCAGAATGTCACGAAGCAAGCGCCGCGGCCTCCTTTTATCTCATATCGTGGGCGTGTTATATATATATATACACTTCTGGATAAAACTTGAAGTCAAAAAACGAAAGTGTAGGTAAATCACAGGCTTTTATAGGGACACGAAGAGAGAACCAAGCCATGCTATGTTACTAAATTACTCTTCTAGACTGCGAACTAATTTACGCCCTAGTGTAAGTTAGATTGTGCTGTACAGTACCGCAATAATGTCGATATCACCGTTAGAAGAGGCATGGCAGGCAAAAAAAGAAAAGATACATAGGAAGAAAGAAGGCGGGAAACACTGCCATGACCTACGTGCACCAGCATGTCGCGAACTCATGGGGCCTATTGATTTTTTTTTTACAAAAAAAAAAAATTCATGTACGTTGCATACGGGTCACCCTTGAATTGTCGGCGCTAAATTGTAAAATAAGTCCTAGATTCTAAAATAAGTCCAAGTTTTTTCGTCATTATCGCTCCTAGTAATCTAACGCTTACCGACGAAAACATATTTCCAAATAATGATCTGTTAGTCTACAAACTGCTCCAGCATTTCCCTATAATATCCCTCTGAAGATCCAGCTGTACTTCGCAAAATGCTTTCCCAATCCTAAGGGAAGATGTTTTCAAGGGCATCCTGAAGGGAGGAGAACACCTCCTGCTCGCACTCGACCTGAAAGGGGCCTTCGATAACATCTCTCACGAGGCCATCCTCAAGGAACCGATCGACATCATCTGCGGGACGCGCTTCTTTAATTACGTCAAATCGTTCCTGACGGGCCAGACGGCAACCATCGGAATAGTCCAGACTTGATCGGATACGATCGATGTGCCGAACAAAGGAACGCCGCAAGGCGCAATAGTCTCCCTGAATCTCTTCAACGTCGCGATGCTAGCGCTGACCAAAGAGCTGGGAATATCCCCGACCTAGGTTACGCCCTGTACGCAGACGACATCATGCTCTAGGCCACCAAGGGCTCCTTAGCGCGAAAAGAGGCGACCCTTCAGGAGGCCGCGATGGCCGTGGAGAGATTTGCGGCAGCGAGTGGGATGCGTTGCGCGCCCGAGAAGTCCGACGTGATCCGGGTGCACGGAGGAGGAATCTACAAGTCCCCCGGCCCTATGGACCTCTATCTAGAGGGCCAGAAGATCACGGAAAGCAATAAGACTCGCATTCTGGGTTTTTGGATACATAGCAACCTGAAAACCTCCCACACCATCCAAACTCTAAATTCCGCCACCAACCAGATCTCGCGGATTGGCAAACAAATAACAAGAAGCCGCAAGGGCATGCGAGAAGAGGACACGCTTCGCCTCGTCCTCGCTCTGGTGATCAGCAGAGTAACGTATAGCATGCCGTATCACTACCACTCGCTAAACAAACGCGACCAAGAACAAGTCGATGCCATCATCAGAGGCGCGTACAAAACGGCCCTGGGTTTCCCTGTCACCACCTCAAACGAGATGTTAGCGGCCCTCGGGACCCACAACACCTTCGCTGAGCGGTCGGACGCAGTTATGGCTTCGCAAAAAGCTAGACTACAGAACACGGCGGCGGGCAGAGCCATCCTCCACTGGACCGGAACGGCAACGGAGCTTCGTGCCCTCAATGGGCAGTGATCACTCCCGCCCGAGGTCAGAGGCAAGATAAAGGCGAACCCCATACCGAAGCACATGACTCATGAACTCCATGAAGGATGACGCAAGGCTCGCGTCGAGAGATAGCGGCGACAATTCATGGGCGAGCCGTACATAACGTACATGGACGTGGCGGCGTACCCTGTAGGGGGCCTCTTCGCGGTAGCCGCCGTGAACGGGAGAGACAACTCCTTGGCCCTCGCGGCCTCCGTCAGGTAGAGACGCCAGCTGCGGCTGAGACCATAGCCGCGGCGCTAGTAATAAAGCAACAAGACAGGGTGAAGTTCATGTCGTTACCGACTCGCAACAGGCCTGCCGTAACTTTACCAACGACGAACACCGCTGCTGGTGGCTCAGATTCTAGGCCCGAGGCTGCAAGAATCCCATCAAATCACGTGGACGCCGGGCCGCGCGGGACTGGAGGGCAACGAAAGGGCGAACGCCTTAGTTCGAGCGCTAATCAACCGAGCGGGGCAATACCAATCGTCTCATCAATCCCCACCCTCCACCTTCGTGCCCCTGCCATCCAATTACTGCGACCGACTCGAGATCCAGCGACTCAACCGATGAATTTATCCTCCCCCTCACAGAAAGCTTAGCACTGAAGAGGCAGTGGCTCCTCAGACCTATTCAGACTAACACAATCCCAAACCTACGCAGATACAGCAAAATATACCCACAAACATGTCGCGACATCTGCCCTGGTGCGACGACACACGCCTTACACTCTTTCACATTTCGTGGGGGTGCGGGGGCTAACCTCAACACTTAAAGACACCTAGCACGTCATTTGAGCGGTGGGAGCTACAGCTGACCGACGATACCCTGCCGGGACAAAAAGCTCTTGTCCAGCAAGTGCGTCCAGCAGCCACGGCCAGTGGAGTCCTGGACACCACAAACACGACCTCAAGAGCAACGACCTCGATGGTGCAAATAAATGTTTTCTCTCTCTCGTCGTGCTATATTCATTATAGTCCCACTGTATTTAGTGTGGAAAGATTATTAAGTGAGTAAGTTCAAAGTGATCCATCATAATCAGTGCTCGAGTGGGCGAGGATGACTAAGGAAGCCGCAGGACAAGCGCTAAACCTGTGTCCAACTCAGCGTGCAACATATCGTCCAGCTCGGCGTTCATCCTGTGTCCACCCGAGTTGTTCTCATCCACTTGTGTGCTACTTATAATGTAGTTAGGCATAACCACCCTAGTCGACCTGGCCAAGAAGTTCATTTAGGTGCATTCAAATGTCAGCTATTATTTTCCGCATTCTCTATAATAACATCAATATATTTGAGAGAAGAATGGGAACCGAGGGGCTCGATTTTGTTAACCATGGCCAGATAAAGCCAACAGACAATGAAGCTAAGGAAGCTTTGGCTTCATTGTCTGTTGACTTTGCGTGATCATCAGCATATTCGATATTATAAGACCATGTCGTACAGTTAACATGCAAGCGATATAGATTTGATTAATAATTCTTTTTCAGGCGGTTGCTATCGGTTTAGATTTATGCATATCAGGTACTCAACACGACATTGCAGTAGCTCGAACGTGGCACGTGCGCAAAAGCAGTGGCAGCTGTATAGCACGTTACCTATGCGTGCTCAATAAAATAAAATAAAAGACAGTATTCCAGGTTCCCGTTATGTGATTCCAGTGTCCGTCAGTTACCGAAGCTACGTTTCCAGCATACATAATCTTCGGTACGCTAACCACACAGCTGAAAGGAAATGTAAATAACATTTCTGCGGATCACAGGCGCTTCGGGAATGTCAGTTTATAGCGGTGAAGGTTTCTCCAGCGTTTGCGAGGACCGCTGCTTCGCGACGATTTGTAAGTGCGAAGATCGCACGACGAAGTTTGACACGTTTTCTCGGAGGAGTGCGTTGCCTTGTTCTTGGAGGAGTGCGTAAATTCGCGGCCCTCCGACTCAGCAGACACGGCCCGCCATGGCGCAAGCTATACACAAATCGTAGCCCGCGTACCACCGAACTTCCGCGTCAGCAGGGCTACTGAGGATAGCTGTGTGCGTTGTTGGTTGAATCGGCAGCGGCGCGCCCCGTCACACGAAGGTTGTGTGGGAAGGTTGTTTTGGCGAGGATGTAGTTTGTAGACGATGCCAGTGAAGCTAAAGCGCCTCTTTCTCCTCACAATCACTCTTTCTTTCTAGCTCAAGGCCAGCTCCGATGCCCCATGTAGAAGGCAGAAATGTTTTGCGAGAAGAGCGCTGGGCCAATTTGATGGAAATCTATTGCATTCGAGAGAGAAGGTTAGATTATGGGGACGGAGGTAAGCGGAATGTTTATTTGGGGACTGAAGTTTTTGTTTAACGACGCTTGAAAATAGTAATTTAAAGAAAACTGGAAGCGTGAAGTTCATACAAATCTATTATTCTGCATCAGAAACAGACATTGCAGTTCTGTAAGCTGCATATTTTGGAGGATATGAAGCAGCCAATTTTGTTGTATGAAATTACAGCTTGCGTGAAATTGTTACAACGTTTAGGAATGTATTGAAAAGGTCTCACTCACAAATTAGACGTTGTGATTACACAATTGGTAATTGTCTGATTGATTAGACAAGTAAGCGGTGTATAATACATAAATTTTGTACGCTTCATGTGTATCATTAGCTGCAGTTTAAAGAATTGGCATATCAAATTTCATCGCGGAGTTAAAGAGTTGGTTTCTCAATAGTTAAGCTTTGATTTCATTCTTTGCTATTTTGAAGGATTAAAAGGAATGACCGCCTAAATAAGAAACGTGTTTCTTGCAGTCACTAGATTTTAACTTTTTTTTTTAATGGAACCAACCTTATCAAAATTAGTGCACTAGCTACTGACCAAAATGATGTCTGCGTTCCGATACATTTAGATAGGAGCTCTCGATCTGAAGAAGCCTATCTTTGCTATTTCTCGACTACTGGTGTCCCCTTTATAAACAATTCATGTATGTCTATCCATGGAGGATATTGTCTAACACGAAGGGATCAACAGCAAAAATTTTGTGCCATCAGACATCTTCTCCAGATACAATGCAATTTCTCAACACGACAGCTTTCCAGCGTTCGGGTGTTCCCTTAGTGACTAGTGCGTTTAGTACACGGGGTTTTTTATTTCTTAGTCGCACCAATATTTTAAATATTGCCGGGGAAAGACAGCTCGATTCTATCCCTTAAACTAAATTACTCAGTGAAGTGGTCACCACTCCGACGAAAAAAAAATCTAACTGCCTAATTGAATAATTAACAATCTTACACTAATTATACCTTTCATTAGTTACGTTATGTCAATATACCAGTTGTATCCACTATCCATTATACCAGTTGTTCCAAGCGTATCCACTTGGAACTAATTCTCGGAACAACGGCAGTTTCGTGATGACAATTCTCATAGTGTCCGACGAAATGCATTGGCGTTCCAGTTACTTTTGTGCATCAATGCATGGAACAGCGTTGTATCTTAAAAGAGAAAATGGAACAACGGCGCACACTTCGACACCGTTGCATCCTCAGAGTTCATTCTAAGTCGATATGCCTTGCGTACTCACCAACTATAATTCGTAGAGTGAAATATGGGCCTTAATGTAATCGACTTGAAGTTAACTCGCGCGATTATGTTAATTCTATAATTCAGCATTCTGTTTCCAGTAGAAGTAATGGCCGCCTCACCGAGCAATTTAGATCGATGGTTAGAACTGCGCTATGTGCTCCAGGCCATTTTTTTCAGAAATTAGCGGCAGCTAAAAAAGGACAATAATAATAAAAGGACCTCGTAACGTACTATCGTCATACTGCGACGCCAGCTCTACGGCGACTGCTGGTAAACAGCGCGCGAAAACACATTTCGTGTGTCAGACGTTCTCAGTGCGCTCCGTTCTCAGTGGAATAAACGTGCGTTCATCGCACGGCTGCTCCCGAAGTGTTCAAACTTGGCACGCCTCACACGTTCACCAAGAGAAGCCGAGAACACGTCGTAACGCGTTGTTTCTCTCTTCTTTTTTTTTCTTTCTATACGTTCACCGTCGCCCCCAGAGAGCCAAGCAACAAACCCGGACAGGCTGCCAAGTTTTTAGTATTCGGCATCTTGCACGTAACGGCGTCCGGTCAGCAATGTGCACGTTCAACATTGCGATGTTGAACACGGGGGAAAAAAAGAAGCGAATGCAGACACTGCATGTTACGTTCGATCCTATAGCACTGCCTTAGAGTGAGAAAGTGTCACAGTGAGTGAGAGAGAATGTTACGTCGCCATGCGGCAAGGCAGGTGCTGGTACGAACTGGGTAAATCGGCCATACTGCCTCTTAGTGGCCTCGTTAAGCACATGTACAATCGTCGCTCCGGCACGGCAGACGCAGTTACGGATGCGGGCTCTAATTTACGCGTCACAAAGTAAAGAAAAAAAAAAGATGACAGTATTTAAAGTTTTTGTAAGTCTTTATTGGCAGCGAAAAGTAAAAAAAAAGCAAAAAGAAAAGTAATATAGAAGAAAGAAACGACTACGCACAGTCGCAGTGCACAGCGTGTCTCTTAATAGACAGACGGTATAAACAGAATAACGTCCTACCTGGCTCATCAAAATGCGCATCAGGTTTTTGAATCAGAATGTCCCTCGGGCTTCGTCTGAAACTAGCTATAAAAAAAAAAGAAATAAAGAAAGCGCTAGTTGGGGCTGGCGCACCTCCGAGGTGGAAAGTAAGGAGAGCAATCGCTTTGGAAAAAGTGAGCTGTCGTTCATGATCAAGGACCGCAAAGCGAAGAAAGAACGGGGTCCTTACGATTTCTTTCTTTTCTTCGCAATGGTTTTCTTTTCGCATTAAAATACTACGGTAAACATCCTGGAAATCCCAAGATGACGGAGGGGAAGTTCCAGAAATAAAAACATATTGTGGAACGCGGTGAAACATTGGCGAGGTCAAATAAAATGGTCGCTTGTCTCTTCTCAATTGCGAAAAAAAATAATTATAATTAACGGTTTATCTGTTTTATAAGTACTACGTCGCTATCATTATTTCATCTACTTCCACTTTCTTTCTCCCATCTTGCTTAGCATTTTCATTCTTTCTTCTTCCCTTTTTATCCCATAACCATGGACTTCTTGGACAATCCCTCATAGCTGGAGTGGTAAGTTACAGTATTTGAGGAGTCTGCATGTACGCAAGTGGTCAGACCTCGCGCAGGTTCTTACTCACCTGCGACATTTGCTCACTGCAGTCGGCTAGAAGAGGGTGGCAAGAAGAACAATTTAAAAATGCTGAAAGCGTCCTGAACAACAATCAGTCAATCAATCAGTAACTTATTTTTGTACCCAAGAACAACACTGAGCTCTGAGTGCTGGTGCAAAGAACAACAAAGAGAGAGAGAGAGAGAGAAATGCAAGACAACTACAACAAAAACTTAGGGATAAAATAAGTAAAAGAAAACCAAAACCAAAGAACAACTGCATAAACAGCTACATATTAAGGAGGACTACACCAAAGACACGGAATGGCGGCTCCCCGATGGAATACGCATACAGAAGGAGAGAGAAACTATGCGAAGACAGGAGACGTGGACAGCTATAATAATAATAATAATAATAATAATAATAATAATAATATTATTATTATTATTATTATTATTATTATTATTATTATTATTATTATTATTATTATTATTATTATTATTATTATTATTAATGTCGGGAAGGCAATTGCGAATCAAGGTACCCATATTTGGAAGCGATGATGTAAATAAGAGGAAACTAAGGAAATTCGAATAATTACAACAGTCTAAGGAATACGATGATGATGGTGACAACATTAAAGGCAGCGGCATGCCTACCCACTCAGGGGAATTGTCCAAGTCGGATGGATTTCAGAGATATACTATAAGGGTGCAAATTTAGAAGGATGTAGATTTCACATCATTTTACATCAAAGAGAATCAGAAATGAGGTCTTTTCCTGAACAGTAATTCTGAATGAGCAATAAAACCTATCAGCAAGAAGGACTACGACGACTTGAAGTAAGAGGACACGGAGAGTTTCGCGAAATTGCCACGGGAGCTGTTTTGCGTCCCATAAGTTACAGGCCTAGTTCACCGTGCGGCTAAATATGCACTCCGCACACAGACGCGAAGTACAGCTGCACGTTATCACGGTTTCACCGGTTGTCGGTTCACGGTGAAACCGTGATTACGTGCAGCTGTGCTTCGCGTCTCTGCGTCGAGCGCGTAATTAGCCGCGCGGTGAACTAGGCCTGCAAAAAATAAGAACAGAGGTTAATCCTACTAGAGATCTTACTAGGCCTACAAGGTAGTTGCGTCCCAAATAAAGTACTACCAATGATAGGCATTTCTAGGGCTAAATAACCAAGAGGTCCCAAAAGTATAAACAACCAACGAAAGCGGTATTGAAAGTAACGTTGGGTTAGCGAAAACGTCTTTATGTTTTTATTTTAGTGTTATTTATTTTTATTTATTTATTTATATTTTCTTAAACTTTTTTTTTTTTTGCTATCTGCGCACATGCATACGTGTTTTACAGCGGTGGAAGTAAAACGTTCTGGTTTAGAAAAAGACACGAATAAAAAATAATTTTTGCACATAAAAAAAAAAGATGTAGCAGAGCGTGGTTTCGATCCACGGACCTCTGGGTTATGGGCCCAGCACGCTTCCACTGCGCCACTCTGCTGGACGAGAATAGCGCTGACTACGGCTTTATTTGTATGTGGAGCACCCAACCAGTCTTGCGAACATAAATGCCCTTCTTTCTTTCTTTCTTTTTGGCTCGATTTTCTCCTCGTCAACGGAAGCCCTTCACGCACAGTCGACAAGCACTGGTCTCAAATTTTCGCACTTCCGTGTGCCACCTCGACAGTGACTGCTACAACGAGTGGACGTGTCTCGAGTGCGAGCACTGACTAAGCAGGGACCGCTGTTTCGTAGGCCTAGCGTTCCCATTAATAATAAATGCTAATTATATACGTGAAGTTGTCATCGACCTCGTGTCTATATTTATGCAGGAGCTTATGAAGCTGGCTTGTAAAAAATGAATTTCTTATATTTGGACTCGCAGACACGATTTCCTAATCCTATATACCAATCGGATAAAATTGTTTGGGTGAGAAAGTCAGAAAACGATTTATTTCGAGCCAAGTCCGGTCCCGTGTGGCTACAGCACGGCTCCAACATGCCATGTATTACCACGGTTCCCTGGAAGGCGTGCCCTTTCCTTCTTTCCCTCCGCATAGCAGCAGGCCAGAGCATGCTAGCTCAAGCCGATTTCTCTGCCTTTGTAATAAATTATTTCTCTCTCTCTGCGAAGAGGGCGGGGTGAGCCCAGGACGTGAAGCGAAATTTAGGGCTAGTTTTGCCTTGCGTAATAGATAAAGCAAAGCTCGTTAGGCGCAAGGTTTCCTTACTTGGCAAAGAAGATAATTTTCTACGCAAGCGTTTGGTCTGTTCTATTGTTTTCTCTATTTCATCGTGTACAACGTGTGCCTATGTACGAGTATGTGTGTCCTATGTAAGTATGTGTGTCCTATGCTAATAAAGCAGTTGGAAATCGGCGCCCTCTGCTTCTGGTTTATGCGGTCTTCCCTTGTCTATAATGATATCTCTCTCTCTCTCTCTCTCTCTCTCTCTGTGCGCGCGTGCACCGTTCACCTGGGGAACACCTGGGGGACTGGAATATAGCAAGAGAGAGAGATAAGGAAGGGCTTCCAATATTTGAGACTTACGGCGATACATGAGCAAGCAAGACGTCGCTGGCACTATCAAAGAAAGAAGTGCATTTTCTACGCATACGTTCGCGATAATAGTGACTGTCGGGTCTGTTTTACGATCTTTCTTGTGGACTGGGGATGGGCACGCGCTCTGTGGCGTAAAGCGCGAGAACTATAAGTGTTGTTATTTCCAGGAAATAAATCGTCGCCGGAAGTTGGCGCTGTGTGTGTGTGTGTCTTGTGCTGCATGTTCGTCCGTGAATTATAGATAAAGCCTTCATGATGACGCACCTACAAGCCCAATCCACAACTCTGATCGACTGGTTGTATTCATAAGAGTAAGGAGGCACGTTTGCCTAAATAACTTCTTGAATTGCGTAATGCAGTTTTTTTTTTTTTTTTTTTTGAAGACTTTGGGTTCCCGACATCTGAAAATTTCTTTCTGAGAAGGTAAATAAAGCTTTGGATACAGTCGTTGCGTTCTCGTGTTATATGTCTATTAATTTTTGATTCGCATTAATCTACCTAGCATACGATTCGTGTGTTAATTTGCCCACATATTCACTTCTATAGAATTTATACGCTCCTTTCCCACAGCTGTGTGCAGAGGGGAACAAAATTCGTCTCACTGTGAGCAGATAAACTAACTCGAGTGGTTGGCTCGTCAAGCCCAGTCTGCGTAACTAGTCTCATAAATTATTGCTTAAACGTGTACAACGAAGAACTACGTCAGACAATTTCTATTGAGAGCCTCCATCATTGAACTCGAATTGAGTGAGAAGTGCGCTGTGTCGGTTCGTCCCTTACAAATGCTGCACCATGACGAACAGCACCGAAGCAATCAAACATATAATAGGTCATTGTCGCATACCTTGTGGGACTGGGGAGAATTAATTACTGGAAGGTTCTTTTTTTCTTTGTTTCCTATCATAATCAATAAATCAAACAAAAAATCAGTCAAAGAATCTTTATTGTTTCTTATACGTATATTATACACATGTTATCTTTATACAGGCGGGACCTCAGAACCCTTTCGAGGGTTGTACTAGGGGTCAGTTTTTTAACATACGTCGATCATTACATGCGAATTAGAAGGCAAACAAAAAACAAATATTACAATAGCTTTGTTACAAATACCTGCAGGACGTCCTTTTTTCGATAACGTGGTTACTGTAGTAAATTAAGTAGATTAACGCGAACAAGTTGCTCATATAAATAAAATGATGTGGAAGATGTGACGCCATACGCTAAAGTATTGCACGGTTTCGCGGCAATATAAGAAAATGAATATAATCCATATTTAACCCTTATGTAGGGTATGCATAATGGTACGGTTGAGGTATAACCTAGTGAACATGTGGGTTTTTGATATGTTAACATTATTGACGGGCGTAGAACATCATTGCGTAAAAGTCTGTGGGCAAGTAGTAAAACTATATAATTGATTCGAATTGTTATGGGTCGCGTGTTAAGTAGGCCGTTAGCACCTGAAACTAAGTCTGTTTTTGTATAAAAAGAAGCGCACGTAGTGGTGAGTTCTGTGCTACTTTGAAAGTTTCAGCGCAGTCAGGTAGGTTAATCCCTAAATTGCTGTAGCATATGTAATGTGCGAATGTCTGAGAGAATAATATATTGGCAACAATGTATTTATCGAAAAACTGTAACGTAACCTGTAAAGATTAGGTATTTTCTTGTAAATCTTAAGTATTGTTTCCTGACTATCTGTGTGCCATGAGAGCTGCGCGTTCAAGTGGACACCGAGAAATTTTGTACGGACTCTTTCTAATGGTGTGTTTTATTGCAAACGAGTCATTAGACGTAAAATAAATAAAAAAGAGTGTTTTAGGGGCAAATATGACATAGTTACTTTTCGCGGCCGTTAGCGAGAAATTTATTCGCATGAAGTCAGAATAATAATCTTTTTAGGGTTGCTGTTGATTCGTCGCGTAGTTCATTTTCGTTTCTAGTTGTTATAAATATGTTAGTATCTCCTACGTAAAGGGTACATTCTTCAGATGGGACGGACGGCAGATCATTAATGTAAGTTAAGAACAAGAATGGCCCTAGCATTTATCCTTGAGGAATAACACTATTCATTGTTCATCGTGATGGTGACACATCATTTACTCCGACGTAATCCAGAATGTGCTAATTTGGTTAGCAATATGCCATGGTTAAGCATATTGAACGCCTTCCTGGGGTCAACGTAAATACATTTGTAAGTTACTATTTTTATTTAATTTAGTTTTTCCAGCAATATTAAGTAGGACATGGTCTGATGATTTTGTCGTCCTATATCCGTATTTCTCAGACGTGTATAACCTATGTATCTAAAGAAAAGAAATTATTGAGCCTACGAAACAGTTCCTCTTGGGAACTTTGACGAATGCTGTCAGAATGGCAATCGGTCGGTAATTCGAGGCTTTCATCTTGTTACATCTTTAAAGACTGGAATAATTTTGGCGACCTTTAATTTCGAAGGAAACCTGCCAGTTTCAAAGCTATCATTGATAACGTGCGCTAAGGGTGGAGCAAAAAGTGTAGAGAAGCTCTTTATAAGTTCTACTAACATGCCGTCGTCACCTATTGACTGCGCGGTTTTCCATCCAATAATTATTTTTTCTAAATTTCATCGTAGGTTGCAGGTGAAGGAAAAAGGAACTCAGATTTTTCGCTCCAGAAAGGAAAGTACACGTGTTGTAGCAAATTATTAGCAAGGTGGTCATTAAAAGCATTGAATGTAGCAATGCTATTAGTTGTAAAGGTAATGTCATTGAGAATTCGTGGCACACTGTTATCCGTCGTTTTTCTGTTTTTTTTTTTTTATTTGAGGGCTTCATCAAAAACTTCCCACGTTGCCTTGCTATCGTTATTTGCTTGCGTTAATTCTGAATTGAAGTATTTATGTTTTGAGTTATAGATAGCAATGAGAGGAAAGGCTGGTAGGTCAACCTGACGAGCGTCCGTATGGCTACCCTACACTGGGGGTGAGGAAAAGGTTGAAAAGAAAGAATAAAAGAGGAAGGAAGGGATGGCTGTGTGTGCAGTGAAGCACCGTGACACAAAGAGGAGTTCCATAGCTGGTGATCTGCCTTGATGACATCTGGGACGACCAAAGAGCCAGCGGTCGTTGCGCGAATAGGAGGCTAGGGGTGAGCTATGGGGGTGCGCTATGAGTGCACCCCCATGGGGACTACATCAAGCACCATCATAATCATCATCATCACCACCATCTCTTTCATCATCATCCTGGTTACGCCCACTGCAGGGCAAAGGCCTCTCCCATACTTCTGCAACTACCCCGGTCATGTGCTAATTGTCGCCATGTTGTCCCTGCAAACTTCTTAATCTCATCCGCCCATCTAACTTTCTGCCGCCCCCTGCTACGCTTCCCTTCCCTTGGAATCTAATCCGTGACCCTTAATGACCATCGGTTATCTTCCCTCCTCATAAAATGTCCTGCCCATGCCCATTTCTTTTTCTTGATTTAAACTAAGATGTCATTAACTCGCGTTTGTTCCCTCACCCAATCTGCTCTTTTCTCATCCTTTAACGTTACACCCATCATCCTTCTTTCTATAGCTCGTTGCGTCGTCCTCAATTTAAAGGGTCCCTGAAACAGTTCGGACAAATTTTGTAGACGCGTAGGTTAAGTAGAACATTCGCACGACAATTTAAGTGAAGCGTTACGTATTAATGGAGCTACAAGCGATTACACGTTACCCTCCTCCCTGGCCATGCTTGGCCTCGTCAAGTCGTTCGCCGAGCGATCGGGGCTAAGCTCCGCCTTCACTGGTTCTGCGTCATGATGCGACGTCACATCGTCCACTTCCGGTTGTTTGGTTGTTTTGGAGCCCGCCCCCGCCCACGCGAAACCTCTCCGCTAGCCGCTTGGCCGTCGACCCCAAGTGAGAGCTATCGAAGCAGCTTGCGTTGCGAGCATTCTGGCGTAGCGCCGAACGTGTCTGGTATTCCGGTAATCACACACTAGCTGAACGTTCCGACGGAACGGTGGAGGCATAAACTCAAGTTGATAAAGGAACCTTAGCGTAGACGCACGTGAACTGCTTGATCGTTCTCCATGGTCCAGCCACCCGTTGGTGCAGAGCTTAATCAGCCAAAGAAAGAGCTAATATTGCTCTAACCAAGTGTAAAACATTTTAAGCATTTACAAAAACGTGTTAACGATTACACTCTTGCGAAAAATTTACACCAGCAGCAAAGAAGAATACATTTTGTTACTGCTACTGTGTGTGGTTGAGGTCTATGCCCCCAGGTGGCTGTACCGTGAAGACCATTCACATTTGCGCTTCTGTTCATCCCCTGAAACGACATGTATGGGGACACGGAAAGGCCTTGTCGCCTTGCGCTTGCGTTTACCCTAATGCCGGACTCGCGAAACGCTATTGCGTTAGTTATCTTCCGGTGTAAAGTGACGGCCGCAATCGCGCAAATACTGGCACCGATTGGATAGCGGAAGTCCGACGCGCTGCTGTCAGTCCGCTCGTCTATTGGCTTGCAGAGGGACACGATGTCGCAGCTTGACATATTGTCAGTCACTACGTTTGCAGTCCACAACGCAACAAAGTTGAATCATAGCGCTCGCGAAAAGACAGACCGAGACTGACGGCGGAGCTCCCGTCAAAGACGGAGCACGCTGTAACACAAGCAGACGACACTTGCTGTGTGCCGGAAGTGCTTAAGTGTACCGAAAAATTGTTCTTGTGCATTCTCTTTATGTTACTTTCTTTTTATAAAAACAAAATAACTAACATTCCAACTATTAGGATCATCATTCGTTTACCATAAAGTTGGAAAAATTGTCGATCACGCGCCCTGGTCAGCCAATCGGATAGCTCGCCCCACTGACGTCATATGGGTGATTTCCGTCATATGGGTAGGGGCGGCTTAAAATTACGCCGAGCAGTGTGCTGCGATCGGCAGCGATGTGCATTTTTAAAACCTTATAATAAATTGCACGCTTTACGCAAAGCACTTAAATGTGTCAATTAATGATCAGAAGGACCTACTCTAACGACCCAGTACGTTTGTAGAAAATCGTCAAAATCGTTCCAGGGTCCCTTTAAGTAGAACCCTTTTCGTAAGCCACCAGGTTTCTGCCCCGTACGTGAGTACTGGTAAGACACAGCTGTTATACATTTTTCTCTTGAGGGATAATGTCAACCTGCTGTTCATGATCTGAGAATGCCTGCCAAACGCACCCCAGCCCATTATTATTCTTCTGATTATTTCAGTCTCATGATCCGGATTCGCGGTCACTACCTGCCCTAAGTAGATGTATTCCCTTACCACTTCCAGTGCCTCGCTACCTATCGTAAACTGCTGTTCTCTTCCGAGACTGTTAAACATTACTTTAGTTTGCTGCAGATTAATTTTTCGACCCACCCTTCTGCTTTGCCTCTTCAGGTCAGTGAGCATGAATTGCAATTGGTCCCCTGAGTTACTAAGCAAGGAAATATCATCAGCGAATCGCAAGTTACTAAGGTATTCTCCATTAACTCTTATCCCCAATTCTTCCCAATCCAGGTCTCTGAATACCTCCTGTAAGCACGCTGTGAATAGCGTTGGAGAGATCATATCTCCCTGCCTGATGCCTTTCTTTATTGGGATTTTGTTGCTTTCTTTATGGAGGACTACGGTGGCTCTGGAGCCGCTATAGATATCTTTCAGTATTTTTGAATACGGCTCGTCTAGACCCTGATTCCGTAATGCCTGCATGACTGCTGAGGTTTCGACTGAATCAAACATTCATCCATAGCACCCCCCATAGCTCACCCGCATAGCTCACACCATAGCTCACATATGGGGGTGCGCTATATGGGTGATCTACGGGTAAGCTACTTAGGTTTCGAAATTTCTAAAAGTCTAATAAGGTGGTTGTTGTAAGTGTTATGCTTGGCTTCTAGGTTAGCGTTATGCGATTGTCGCGTTAACTTTTTATGCATTTTCTTCTTGTTATTATTGGAGCTCTAAAAGCCTGTAGTTATACATGGTTTGCGTTTGTAATTACTTCTCGTAACCGTGATAGCCATCTCTCCAACCGTCATGGGACGTCAAAAAATGTTTATAAACGGATTATGTTTATCCTCAGCTAGATCCTGCAGAATACATCTCTTGCCAGTTTTCGCGTGCTAAAAAGTGGAAAACCTTCATTTAAGTTACGTGTGTGACTTTAAATTTTGTTGTTTGATTAATCGGATGAGATATTGCAACAACTGGCAAATAAATGATCAGTAATGTCACATGAGATGGTGCCTGTTATAAGCATTGGTTATAGTTGACTAGTCATAATGTGGTGAAGCATACTTTGTCGCGAGCTAGTTATACGAGTGGCAGATGTTATTAATTGCAACCGGCTTTCGCGAGCGACTATATCAGTACGAAAATCAGTACAATTAGTGCAGTCGTTCAGGGTGACGTCAATATTGATATATCGCCCAATAACATGACATGAGTGTTATAGGCTCATTGCAGGTCTCAAGTATCTTTCCAAGTTCTTGCAAAAACATTTCTGTTTTGTTAAGCGGTGACCCATATATGACACCTATCAGCGTTTATTTTAATAGTCATGTGTCATAGGCAGCCTTTCGGGTTAATATCAGGTTGAATTTCAATAAACAAATTTTCACATAAGTCTGACGTAATGACAATGTCTCGCCTGACGGAATAAGATGCTGATGATTTAATATAAAGCGATATACGCCTCCCTGCGACAGCGCAGTGCGCACCTGATGTGACAACAAGTTCGAACTGCTTGTCATTTCAAGTTGGTAGCCTGGTATATGATAAGAAATGTCAAAGACGTTACTGAGCAAAGTTTCAGAGAGTACAATCAAGTGGAATGCGCGCTTTAGAGATGCGTTCAAGTGAAGCAGTTCGTTGTAGTGCTTCTGCAGGGTACGAATGTTTAGACGAGATAGTCATACAATAAGAAGCAAACAAACACTGACACCAAGGGCAACATAGGGGAAATTACTTGAGCTGAATAAATGAAATAAAGAAACGATAAATTAATGGAAATGAAAGTGGATGAAAAACAACTTGCCGCAGGTGGGAACCGAACCCATAACCTTCGTATTTCGCGTGCGATGCTCTACCAATTGAGCTACCGTGGCACTGTTTCCCCATCCACTATATTGGGTATTTATGTGTCCTAGTAGAACCCTGGGAGTGTTAGCCAGCGCCACCACTCACAGACCTTGGCGGCGGACGTGGAACGTCCTTTTTGCCTCAGGCGTCACGAGAAGTGACGAAACGCGTGACCAGAGCAGGACAAACCTTATGTTGGCTGAAACAAGAACGGCGAAATGTGAGGCTCAAAACACCGTTATCCTATATGGCGCGGAGCATCGCCAGCACCGCATTTTTACTGTCGCAATCAAAAATATAGTGCTCAAGGAAATGGGGGTTAACATGGACGCAAGCTTTCGCGTGTGCGAGGTGCGGGTAAAATGTATATCAGGCGCGTGCGTCCCGACGATGTGGGTCAGCTTAAAGAGGTTGTGGGTGCAAGAACACTTCACAACAACAAACATAGAGAAAGAGCCCCGACGCTAACTGTCACAGCATGTGCCGTAAAGGCAGATGCCTCTCGTTTGCGACCACACGTTTTGCTTGCTGTCGCCCGGGCGCTGAACGTACGGAACGCTCACACGACGATGTCGTACCGCTTCCTTGCCACGTGGCTCGTCGCCCTTTCTGCGCTGACTTTGCGTCCCAGCGCGTTCGCGGAGGACGAACTCGCACTGCTGGCCGGTTTGACGCCCGTAAGTGTAAACCCCATGCAAGCGATCTTGCGCGCGGCAGCGACAAGCGACGCGGTGGAGATGGCTGTCGCGTTCGCTCGTCGCCTACAAGTCGTACCCCATGCGAGCGATGACTTCGAGCGACGTCTCCCCGGTGTTGCCGGTATGAAGGCAGCAATATAGGCGCCGAAACTAGCGTGACGCGTGCTTTATTAACGTAAGTGGATGTGTTTTACTGTAAAAAGCAGCGTACAATATTTCTGAAGGTCTTCCGGTAGGTTCTTATCCTTGCACGCATATAAAAATTCAATCGTTTGCTCGTTTCGTGCGACAATCGGAAGTACTTGAGTTATGTACATCCCGTTCCGGCTTCGCGCTATTGACTGGTCGCTCATAGCACTTCCGGGCGACGAGCGACGAATTCTATATTTGCAGAACCGAGCGAGCGATAGCGCGACAAGACCGAGCGATCTGTTCAAGCGACGGCCCGTTCTGTCGCTCGTAGCTGTCGCGCACAAGATCGCGCTCATGGGGTTTAGCCTGTAAGCAAACGAACCCTCGACCATTACAAGGAGATGCATTTATTGTGCATGAGGGTTGCGTGGTCCGTGAGCCGTTTGTAGCTGCATACTTGTCGCCTCTGTCTATGAAGAATTCAATTGAATTCTGCCGTTTTACGTGCCAGAAGCCACGATTCGATAACGCGACCTCGTGCTTAGCAGCGCACCACCATAGCCGCTAAGCCACCGCGGCAGGTACTAGTGTCTCTCAAGAGCTGGGGCCGTATTCTGTAGCGGTTCGCTTTGGAACCGGTTCGGTCTGGCTGTTACGTCTGGATTACGTCACTCGGAGAAAGAGTGGAACGGGGTGGCGTGAGGGGAACCAATCAACGAGCGGCGGTCTGCCGGAAGATCATGTCATCATTTTTGTTTGTACTTGGGAGACGGTAAAGCAATTGAAGGATGTTGCTGGTTTGATAAAAAAACATTGGTTTGTATAGAACACTTGCAAATATAATTTTCAGTAATAAATGTGAGCTTGCGGCGCTGACGGCTACTGGGAGTTGTAATTTTATTTGTGTTGTTTTCTTATTTAGTCGCTAGGTGGTGTGCCATACGTTATGCAAACAACTTGCCTCGCTTTGTTTACGTCTTGGACTTGTTCGCGCGCCGAAACCGAAACGATGTCGTCGCACAAAAACAGGCGGCTGGGTCCTCATGTTTCAGCGAGGCAGCGCGAAATACTCGTTTCATTTGTCGAGGAGCACCCCTACCTAGCAAAGGCGTCGTGTGTGTTGGGCCAGCAGCTGACGGCGGCTTTCTGTTGCGCCGTGGATGGGAATCTAACCCATCCTTTTTCTTTGCCCACAACCGTAATGGCCTTGGCGACGGCTGTAATGATCCGGCTGACCGAAGGCTGCGACAGTGCAATCGCTTCTTCATTCCCGACGCACTGGAAAGCTCCCGGTGGCAAAAAACCGCCGCGCGCACAGCACTTTCATCGTAGTATCGACACCACGAAATCTTTGAGGTCCGAGATGTTCTTCCAGCTCATCGCAAAGACGTCGCACTATGTCTTTGGAGAGCCTAAAATGCCTTCGAAACTCTTCTTCGACCATGCCGAACGCGTCGCGTCGTTGCCTCTCGTCGCGTCGTTGTCTTTCGGCGCTCGCCAGCAGCACAACCAAAGGAGCCGCCATTGCCGTCTCTGTCTCGTCTCGTCTAGGTACCGGCTCGTCATGTGGCGCGAGACTAGCCGGCAGCCACGGTTGCCCTAGCAACCCTCGACATCATGCTCGCCACCGCGCGCGACCCTCGAGCGAACCACTTCTCCGCGGTTCCTCTCGTAGCAGGGAACCGGTTCCTTTCCAGATGATTGGCAACCTGTGTGACGTCAACAAAATTTGTCGTCCCGCCCACCAGGGATGACGACAACAAAGCGCCGAACCGGTTCCAAAGCGAACCGCTACAGAATGCGGCCCCTGAATAGTGTGTTCCTTGTATATATATATATATATATATATATATATATATATATATATATATATATATATATATATATATATATAATCGTTAATTGTGATCTAAGCGGCATTTTTACTTTTGTTTAAAAGTACTGCAGTCATAGAAGATGGGGATAAGAATATTGCGCGATTTAGCTTGCGTCGAGAGAGAACGTATCGACTGCATCGACGTCTATACACGAGTGGGCTACCTTCATTGATAGAACAATGAAGTTGAAATACGAGCGCATTTTAATAGGATGAAAAATAGGATTTACATCACGAGAAGTTTAGGCACTAAATACGCGATGCATGTGCCATCCTAATTTCTTCCTAAAGCAATTCCGCCTTACGCCTTTTATTTAACCGTGGTTTGAGAGTGATGTTTCTATACGCTGGACTTCAGGACCAGGCCTGTACTTTCTTAATGAATAATACTGAAACTTATACCGCCTAAGCATCACATGCTCTAGAACTGTATTTAGGGCGGATAGTTTTTGCTTCTACGTCACTCATGACTGGGACCTGGTAAGCACTTTAGTCGGACAATTCGTGTTTGATTTAATCGGCTACAGCCTAGTGAGCATGTTCAGGCGCAACAGTTCTCGTGACCCTAGGAGTCAAGTTCTTTGGGAGGCAGTTAATACACATTACCGCCAACAAAATGTCCTAAATTCCACAAGTTCATAACTCTATTTCGTCATCGAACAAGTAACCCAACAAGTTATCTGGGAAACTTCCGAGGTCTTTAACAGCAGCGCGAGTTCTTCAACCATGCACAACCCGTATTGGCGGCACATTACAGAACTCGACGTAGTAGCACTCGTATGCAACAGCGTTGCTTTCCATAGTTTTCACTTGTACATTTTCTCATATGCTTTACGTGAGGGGAGATTAATTTGTCCTGTAAAGGGCTCTGTCTAAAGCATCGACGACTCATGAACACGCATGATGTGCTACCAGTTATTTATTATCATTATCACTGGAAAGTTGCACTTTACACTCGTATTACTGGCGCATTCGCGCAACCTAAAGCTCCAATGCAGTTTTTTTTTTTTATAAAGTTTAGGCATCGCTAAAATTCCTTCTGTCTAAAATAAGTGGCACAAATATACCATGCGGATTGTGAAGCTGCCTCATAGTTATGGCGTCGCGCTGTTGAGTTCGAGGTCGCTGCTTCGAATACCGGACGCGGTGGCCGCATTTTCGGTGGCCGCGATATGTAAGAAACGCTCCTTTACACTGAATTAGGTACGCGTTAAAGAAAAAAAAGAACCGGTGGTGAAAATTAACATGAAGTCCCCCACAGTGACATGCCTCATAATCAGATCATTTTTTTTTTTTGCTCGTAAAATTGCAGAATTTCGTTCATTTTTTTGTTCACTGCCTATTCCCGTCGTCACTCCTCCCACCACTCTATCCGCTCCTTTTATTCCCTCTTTCTCTGTCCGCGTCTAGTGGCGCGAAAACCATTTCGAATGGCGCAACCAACTCGCCCAAATGACCACGCTGACTCCGAGCAGAGTAGCCGGCTAGAGGAATGTTGCCTCAGACCGACTTTTGTGCGGTTTTTTTTTTTTTTGTCTCAAAATGTTGTTCCCTATCTCTCGCCTGCGAAATGACAGGAACGAGGTATGTTTACTGGCTGTATGCTGTACCGTTGTGCAGTGCGAGCTCGTGAAGCACTACGACTACGCGTGCGAGGTCAGCTACACTACCACGGACGACGGCTACGTGCTCGAAGTGGACAGGATTCGACGCGGCCGTGACCCAGGTGCATCCCCGACCCGGGCCGAGGATGGAGATGGACGTCGCCGCCCCCCCGTCCTGTTCCTGCCCAGCTTCCTGGCCGCCTCTGATATGTGGTTCCTCAATTATCCTTGGCAGAGCCCAGGCAAGCCACCGTATAAGTGTCGCGGGTAACGTGACTCGCTACGGGAACGCGACAGCAGTACTTTCCTAATTTTAAAACCATTTTTTTTTCGACATCCTGTAGTCCGGTCCGGCCAAGGTTAAATTGAACACAACGCTGAGCCCAAGCGAGCTTTCATTCATTTTTTTCTTTCCTCGGCCAAGCGCACAATCACCGGTCTTTGCAGCAGATTACTGGAACTGAAACGCCAATGGATTTATCCGCAACGTTCGGGAATTATCTCGAAACGGTTGTCATCCTGACAATTCGTGCCAAGTAGATCCGCCTTGCCAACTTCATGGCTAAAATTTGCAAATTGCAATATGGCTCATAAGGTAATTAGTTAAAAAGTTAATTTGTGAATGTTTGTTAATTAGTCGAGTGCAATTCAATTTTTTGTGCAAGTACTGTCCGCCTCTTCGAGTAGACCAGCTCATGAACTAGAATTATGCAATCTGCCACAGGCAAGCCTTAAAAAAATTTGGAAGAAACACCCGGTATAACCACCCATTGTGTTAGCCCAGTGGCAATGGCGTTTCACTGCCAAGCTCGAGGACGTTAATTCGACCCCGGCCACAGCGGCGGCATTTCGCTGGGTCCAAAATGGAAAACATAGAAAGAAAGAACAATAAAAACGCCCGTGCATTTCTGTGCACGTTAAATAACCACAGGTGGTCATAACTAATCCGGGTACTCTACAACGGCGCGTCTAATAATCGTGTGGTGGTTTTGGTACGCACAATCCCAAAATATAACTTGTTTTCTATTGAAAGAAGTTGATCTTTTTTTTTTTTTATCTAACAGCAGCACTCGCAGTCTCGTGACTCGGTCATGAAACATCGCGCCGTAATGAGCGAGGAAATGAGATACTGCGGAGTAACAATCGATAAGCACGATTGCAGGGCTCATTCGCAAACATTCGCGTCAAATAAGCGGTATTGTAGTTGACTACAAATCTCACATTTCGCTCATAATTCTAGTCAGCCCTTAGCGTTACGTATAAAAACCAATTCTGACAAGAAAAATGCCATTGTTTCTCTGGCAAGTGGCTTATCGCGAACATTAGTTACACCACGCTCTATCATGTTTCGCAGTCGTCTATAGTGGGGGGATTTGGGGAATTCGACGCGCCATTGCGCGGGCGCATTTCATCTTGTTCTGCAATTCTTGAGCCACATCGTTCTCGCTCCGAACCAGTTGTCGGCGGTGGCGCTCCACTCGCGGTGGTTCGCGGTGAGGGCGGAGCTGGATGGATGGATGGATGTTATGAGCGTCCCCTTTGGAACGGGGCGGTGGCTTGCGCCACCAAGCTCTTACTACTATGCTGCCTAATATCATACCTAAGTTCACCAATGAAAAAAAAAAAAGACCCCACTATGAACTACCACGTCCAAATTTTCTGATACCCTATTGCGAACTGTGCTTTTGTACGTCTCCGTCTTTTGTCGTTTCCCTACTTTTCTTCCACCAATGCTCCAATCGCCTCTTACTGATGTCTATTGCGGACCTGTTTGCTTTACCACTGCTCCCGCTGAACCCAAGGGCTTCAAGGAGGCCAGTGGTGCCTAAATCGACCGCTGGGTAGACGTCTTCACATTCTAATAAAATATGCTCCGTCGTTTCCCTAGCTTTACCGCAGCAAGCACATGTTTCTTCTGCCTTCTTATATCTCGCTTTATAGGTGCGTGTTCTAAGGCATCCCGATCTCGCTTCGAAAAGTAATGAGCTTCCCTTTGAGTTATCATAAATGGTTTCTTTCCTAATTTCGTTTTTTCCCCTTAAGTAGTTACTCATGGCAGGTTTCTTTTCCATTGCCGCCACCCATGAGATTAATTCAGCCTCTCTGACTTTCCGCTTGACCTTCTTTGTTGCTGTGTTGCCCACCCCACAGGCCGCATACTTGCTGGTAAGCTTCCTAGTTCTTTTCCTCCACTGTGAATCAATGTTTTGCCTGTACCTGAACACTCTCCCGGCCCATTCACTTTCCTCCATATTCCTCAGCCGTTCTTCATACTCAATTTTACTGCGGGCTTCCCTCACTTCAAAACTAGTCCAGCCCATATCCCCTTGCACAGCTTCATTTGTAGTCGTCCCGTGAGCGCCCAATGCGAGGCGACCCACTGACCTTTGGTTCCCGTCGAGTCCTGATTGTACCCCTGATTTAAAGCAAACAACCGCATTTCCAAAAGTAAGTCCTGGAACCATTACCCCTTTCCACATACCTCGGAGGACCCCGTGCCTATTGTATCCCCATAGCGCTCTGTGCTTCATTATGGCTGCATTTCTCTTCCCCTTGACTGTTATGGTTTTTTCCTGTGTTTCCATATATCCGTTGCCTTCGTTTATTTAGCGACGTCACGAAGCGGCCCCTGGTGGCTACTGCCGTGACGAAAGCGGCTCTCTTTCTCCTTGGGACGGCGCCCGGTACGTACATGCTTCCTCTCGTCCGCCGACACCATTGTGACTAGGACTGAGCTCACGCACGGTGCCTTTGCCCGTGCAGGGAGCGCGTACCTCGTGTTGTTCCTATCCCGACGCTAAGCCGAAGAACGGGTGCCTAGTGCTCGCGCGAGGTCGTACCACGCCGAGCCGCACTCATCGGAGGCCCAAGCCGGAGGAGATTGCCCGAGATCTCGCGAGTTGGCCGATCGGTTATCGCGAGAGCAAGTAGCATAGCCGCCGGGACTTTTCCTAGCGGCGTGTCCCAGCTTGAGCCTGTGCTCTCGCAGCGACGTGCTACAGGCGCCCCTGACTGTATTTTCGCCCTTGGTGCGGGACCCCTTTGGTTCCCCGCCGTCCCGGGACCGGGCGCTCGTGCAGTGTCGGATGCCGTCGGAGACAATAAACGGTTTCCGTCAACTTAGAGCGATACTGTGTTCTGGCATGCGTCCCTCGGTAGCCCCTTGTGGCCCGAGGTCGCGCGCAGCGGCGCTAGAGGCTGACGGCTGACGCGGCCCTGTGGCTCGCTAAGCTCTAACCCGCGGTGGTCGGTACTCCTGGGAGCACGAAGACCCCACAATAGATAACATGCTTTACGCTATATTCTTGCAAATAAATCTCATTACCATGTTCTAAGGCAACTTTTTTTAGGCTACCATCAGACTATTTCTCTTCAATGGACTTTCAAACTACCGAAAACCACTCTAGAAACATCACTTTACCAGAGTAAGAATAAAAATTATGGTATAAAGAAATGAATACGCAAAAACGCCTGTGAACATTTTCTTGCGCCTTTGTACGTCTCCCTATATTTGCTTGTTTGTTTAACGCTCCAGATGCTTCTTCAGTAAGGTACCGGCAAACCTAAACTTCTCAATTTACTTCTTTTAGGTTTAAATTGGTATTGCGCGTTTATAGAGCAACACATATGAAAGACGGGGATCTAAGCAAAATTGTTGCCTGCTTTTGCTACGCGATAGTACTAATTGTCATCACTGGACGAAACCACTCCCGCGAAATGTGCTCGCTACCCGTTGCGAGAGCAAATAAAGAAAGGCTAACGCTGAGCCAACTAACATACAGACGCTAGCTGTGTCACGGTGGGAGGAGTCACTTTTTATTAAAGTTATCGTGCGAAGGTCAGCACTGTTGCACTAGACAATGTAACATTGTTTTGCTCACTTATTTGGTCATGGCCGTTCTAACAGACGTTCCAGAGCGCGCTTTACAACAATCCTGCTAAAGCAGTCCATGCAGGAACACACCGCAGTGACCACCTACTTTCCTGAGAATGTCACCAAACGTCTTTCGTGATATGTTTAAGGCGCTGGACAGCAACAAAGTTGGAACATCTGTTGCCAACGGAGCGGGCGGCCTAACACGCAGCACGCGCTGGTATGACAAACACGCTATTACAGCGCAGACGCAGTAACTGAAGGCCAAATGCCGCAGTTCATCGTCAAAAAAAAAAAAAAAGGAGGGGCCGACAAGTGATGCAGAGTGCATAACGACAACGGAACAGCAACGACGAGGAACCAATGCTATACACACACGTGTACAACTGATGACTGGCAGATGACGCCAGGAGCAACTCACATTAAGCGTGGTGACGACTGCGCTCGATTTCGCAGTATATATAGTGTACCGAGAACATTCCGTATGTACTGTTCTACAAAACAGCAGGCTCACATTCAAACAACACTCGAGCAGAGCAGGTCGGCCTACAGCGCGAAGCTGTGATCGCGTAGCGAGCGCGCTCGGCGCGGCAGTGCCGTCCCAATTCTGTCCTCGACGAGAGACATAGAGAAAGAAGTGTAAATGAAGGACAGGGAGCTGAACCAGGACTGAGCCCGGTTGGCTACCCCACACTTGGGAAAGAGAAAAAGCCAGGGACAGATTAAGAGAAGAAGAGAAAGTCCAATGTGGATATCGCCGACGTGGTAACAGTTTTCTACTCTATATCACCGACGGTCGCTCAGTCCGAATCACAGACGGTCACTCAATCCGGTAGCCATCAAAAATCGCAGCAGCGCTTTTATGACCTTTTGTTGCTGCGACATGCGATGCCATGGTCCCAAGATCTTTATTAAGTTGAATGGTTTTCTATCCAACCAATTTAGAGCTGTGCTGAGGTCATGTCTCTCATTTTCAAAAGATGGGCAGTAGCACAGTAGGTGTTCTATAGTTTTCTCGACACCGCAAGCATTGCACTCGGCGCGCTGTCAGCCATTCCAATCAAACACGTATATGCATTGGTGAATGCAACGCCCCGGCGTAAGCGGCACAGCATTGTTTTTTCTCTTCACTGTAGCCCAGGTAACAGCCGCAGTTGCATAGACGGGTCGAGAGAATGCAATCGATGGTGAGCGAATTCAAGTGTGTGCCAGTTCTCCTGTGTCATGCGGTGCGATAGCGTGCTTAAGTGTTGGGCTGCGGGAATCCTCGATAAAGGTACAGAAACGTGGTTTGTTCTTTACCATGCTTTCCAAGCAGCTTTGTCGGTGAGTTCGTTGCCGGAGATACCGTAATGACCTGGCAGCAACGGAAACACGACGTCGTGCCCTTTCGCGATTACATGACGGTGCGTTTCTCGTATAAGCCGAGACGAGTTGTTCATAGGACTCACGTGGAAGAGCTAACAAAAGACATTGTAGGACCGCCTTTGAGTCGCATATTGCCCACCCTTTCCTCGACAACCATCATCCATCGCCTCCGTCCTCATGAAATTGCTGTGCAGACGCCTCGCTGTTCAACGGCCTGACTTAGTGTTTGCATAGCAAAAGCATAAATATTGCATGAGAACGAGGTTGTATCCTTTTTGGTGGGTAGGCACAAAATTGCGCGATTTTTCAAGCTGCAAAGAATGAAAATCAACAGAATTGTACCATCGCCGTTATTCGTGTGGTCTATAATACCCACCACCTGACGGCAGCTTCGCTTCAAGTGGTGTCCCAAATTGCGCGTTCGATCTGCATTTTTTTTGTTTCGCTCTCATTAATTCAGCCCAATACGTGACCCAGTGCTCGCGGGAAGTGGGCCCAGTGCGCTTGCTTCCCGCGGTAAGTTTTAAACGACGCGCACTTGTTCGGAGTGCTCTGTAAATGCCTCTGCGCGCACTCTATCTCAATGTGCTTGCGCAACTTATGTCGCTTATTTGAACTACACATCTGTGCTATCCGTAGCAACGTGCAATTGAGGCGGATACACTTTGCTGCCGCGCCCGTTGTCCTTTAGACAGAGCCTGCGCTGAGCGCGGTGACGACAGACACTAAAAGTTATCGCGGCGTGATCACGTGTTGAGCTGACTTTTTCTGGCTTCAATCATACCTCGTGACACCCCCTCCTAGCCCTTTCCTTCCCCCATGTCTTTTTTGTCTTCGTGTGCCAGCGTAATGGTTCTCAAAATATTCCTTCGGCGCTCTTAATAGTTGTAAATCAATAACACTGACAATAAGAATATTTGTTATGGGGAAATGAAGTTGAGAACAGAAAACTAGATGAGGTGATGAAAGTAGGAAATTATCACTCCCAATATTGAATGAGGTAGCTCAAGACGGGTAAATCGAGTTTGCTGGGAGAGGCGCTCGGTCCTGCAGTGGATATAAATGTAGGCTGGTGACGACCTTATTAATTTAATTCAATGCAACCATTATGCCAAAGCGTGGGTCTGTGCACGGTTTCACAAGCGGTATTGTTTTAGTAAAGTAACTTGAAAACAGGCAGCAAGGTAAGCGGGCCGAAAACGTATTTAACAGAAGTGACGCGTTCGCATCCACATTTGCTGTAAGCAGTGCGACTAATAGCTAGGAGGACATAGCACCTATGCTGCATAGAATAATAGTTATGTGCCAGCAGGAAAATAAATAACGAAATGCGACCAGCCGTTAACAGACATCCAGCTATGCCGGTTACCATAACAACAATGCAATGTCATTGACAAGTCACAGCGACGAGCCATGAAAGCCAGTCATTGTAAAATCCATGTGAGTCAACTTATACGTCTGTTAACTGTTGGACCAAGCTTGCCTTTCGGTAGCTCTTCGAAATATTTTTAACAAGTCTCACTTTCATGCGTGTTTAAGCATATCTTTTCACTCTAGAAAACGAAATACGTTAAACTTAGTCATGCAATTGTCCTGCTGGAGAGAATGTGTTTGCAACGACTCGCGAGCCACGAAACTGTTGCTTCTGTAAGTCAACGATATTGCTTATAGTTAGTGCGCAACTTTTCCCAGCGTGCAGCGCGATCTCCTCTTATCCGGGCGAATTATAAATGCATTGTCACCACGTGACGGTGACCACTAGACATAGAAGCAATAACTGAGGGTTCGGCCAGTACAGCATTTCGTATGGTCTCAGTGCCATATATGGGTTGTTGCCCCAACTGGAAAGAACACCATTACATTGAGAGTGTGATGCCTTGATATGTATACGGCCAATTTTGTTTGACACGCTGACGTACTTATCCCCGTAATACATTGCAGGACTTTAGGCATGACGTTTTATAACGCGTAAAAGAGCCTTGCCTTCCAATGTGCGTAAAGCACCTACGCAGAGTACGGACTACGTACCGTGTTACGCAATTGTCACATTTGAAAAAAAAATGAACGAATGAAAGAAAGAAAATTAGAAAATCACTGCCCAAGCACTCCGTGCAGCTGGTTAACCAGCGAATCTGAAACGTGCGGCACCGGTGTTTATCGCTGGGTTGATCCCGATGGTTCATTAAACGATGGCTTGATAGGCTGCCGGATCGTCGGTGTGCAGTTGCTGCTTTCGCCTGTCTCTGGTACCCGTCTCTGTCCTTCCTTTCCTAGTTTCGTGCGCTACGCAAACTCTGCCATTATGAACCACGACCTACTCGCCCAAGCCTCTGCCCTAATATGCTGCTTGCGCGCGGCTGCACGAGCCTGTTCTTGTGCCCGGGCTGCAGCATCGGCGCGGCGTAGATGAGCTCCTTCCCGGTTCTGCTCGCGGCGCTGCTGATCGAAAGCTGCCTGTTCCTCGTGAGTACGTATGACGTGTGGCCTACCCATTTAGGCACCGGAGAGAAACTGCTGCGCGCGCGCTCGGCTGCGACGGAGAACAACGACGTTACTAGGCGCAGCTAATACAACATCACCTAGCTAGCACAACGCCTTTCACTTCGATCCATTACGTCATGTTAGCTGGCCCGACTGGCATAGAATCTAATGAGGATGCTCCCGAGTGGGCAACAGTGATTTTGACGTCACCACTGTCGTGACGCCAGCCTTTTCAATGGAAATTTTGGGCCAGGTAGCCTGACGTCATGTATCGGAGTAAACAGGTCTTGTGCTATCTAGGTGGTGTTGGCTAATCGTGCGCCTCTCTTTGTCTCTATTTTTTTTTTTTGTGAGTATTTGGCGTACAGGCAGGCGGACGGACGGACGAATTGGCTAGCCATATACAGCTTCGCTGTAAAAACAGTCTCAAAATATTTTCGCTAGTTGGGGCTTATGTGGACACCAATCAAGATTTTTCATTAATTTGCGTGCCTTTCCCTTTTGCATTTCACTAGCGGCGCATGTGTGTTGTCAAAGTGCAGTCTTGACAGGGAGGTAGCCAGCGCAGAGTTTTGAAGAAAGAACGCGCAAGCAAGGCAGATGGCGATAGTCGTTTGGGAACAAAATAGGCGCCAAAGAATAGAAACTTTTTCTCACAGTGAAGAAGGTCAAGTGGATTTCTTTTGAAGTTTGTCAGTCAACCTTTGCATTTGAATGCATCAAGTCATGCCCCGTTTGTTTCAAATTTGCTTAACCGACGATAAATTAATGCATCTAAAGAGAGCTTTAACGGAGTAGACCTCCACTGCATTAGCTGCGATAAGGAAATGATTGGTTCTTTCTAAGCAGTTAGGGTACATATAAGATATTTTCTCCATATTGTCGCTGTTTGACTGCGGTTCGACATCTGTATGAACATTCCTGCTGTTCCTCGCGCTAGAGAAGGTAACGCGGTCTCGATGTTTTAGTAAATTTGTATATATTTGTGAGAAGCTTGTGTAGTCTCTTATTACCGAGGGATGTATAACTAATGTAAACGCAACGACAGGCCCTCGCACTACAGCCTTGTTACAGAAGTGCGGTCTTCGCTTTTGCAGGTTTCCTTTTCGTCGACGCCGGTTTCGACGTGTGGGCAATGAACTCGAGGGAGTCGAACCCGTACTCCTACCACAAGACGCTGTCGAAAGGCGACCCAGAGTACTGGCGATGGAGGCAAGTCTCGCCCTATCGCATTTGCTATTGATGCACAATTTTACGCAGTCAAGGTTTACACGGAAAGCTGGCAGTTTCAGTCTAGCGATTCGGAAGTTTACATGAACGCTCGCGAAACTGCCACGGACTCATTGCAAGCATTTGCTGGAGAAGGCTTTTAAGTAGAATGCTCGGTATCGCGAACCCATGGCAATGCTAAATACTGTTACACTGTAGAAATGAAAGCACTGTCACGCCAGTCTTTTGATCGTCCCAGCAGCGTCAAAACAGACACCCCAAATTATTAATAAGAACGACAAAACGTAACAAACGTTCTGTCCTCTCTTGACGAAGAGCAGTTAGCGAGGTCGAATTGGGATCAAAGCGTATCGCTTGGGGCGATGCCATGTTGCTTCGCTAACTGTGCATCGATGCAAAGGGTGCTTAGCAATAGCTTGCAACGAGACTGGCCGTACCAAAATATCGAAGTTTTTTTTCTTTCTCATTTCTTTTTTCTTGCTGCGACAGCACTCAAGTGCTCGAAACTTGCTTCGCCTTTGCCTTCCGCCCACCCAATCGTCGCACTGACGGAGCCCGTCGTCACCATCGACGACACACGACGGTCATGCCCAGCTTCGAAATTTCTCCAGTGTGAAGACAAAACTTCTCCAAAATCGCCTTCACGGGAGTCCGAATCAATACCAGTGAAGTAATGTGCATGCGGGAGTCGAACGTAGCCACCGAGCTATCGCACAACAACAGTTCCGGGCAATTTGTTCTCCTCACAGACTCTGAGAGTAGTGGCATCTGTACATGCATTTCGGAGGCCAGACGAGCAATGCTGTGGTTGACGGAGGTTAGATCATGTTTATCGCATAGAAAATGTTCTTCACAAGATTGCGCTGCGTTTGTCGTCGTCGTCGTCGTCGTTGTTGTTGTTGTTGTTGTTGTTGTCTTGAACTCACGACACATACCCACTAGGCGGATTGGCCAAGGTTCGTAATGGAAACAACGAAATTCATTCCTTTCTGCTAACTTAATGATCTGTATTATCAAGGTTCAAAGAAATCAATTATAAACACTAAATAAAGTTTAAATGTGCTCATGCCCCCTTTTAGTAGATATGTCTTGCGAACTCAGCGGCTAGAATTCCTAAATGGCAAATATGTCTTCATATAAGTAAATACCAAGTTAATTAGTAATATTGCGTTAATTTATTGAATATGCGTTCGGATTTCTCGCGCTCGTAATGTTCGCCTCTTCGAATAACCTAGCTCAAGGGGAAGAATTGTGATATCTGCTACAGGTGATTTTTCCCGTAAAACTTAAAGATCGTCACCCCCTGTACTGAGACACCTTAGCAGACACCCGATATTTCTAAAAGTAAAGCGACCTCAGCGAAATTTAGGTTACGACACCTCCAGAAAATTGCTCAATGGGTTTTCGTGAACTTTATAACTTCCTTTTAAGTTACGAGTACGTAAAAAGTATTTGAATAGGGGTGACGGAAAATAAGCAAATGAATCGTCCTGTGAAATTTTTTGCCGTAGTCCGGTCGTCTGGGAGGTTCGGTTTGGCATCGATATTGACGCCGAAACAGCACTTCAGGGACTCGGGCGCAAATTATTGAATACCATGTGGCTCGATGAATCGACAAATTTGCTTCTTTTACACGAGATCGACCTTTCGTTACGCTTATTGGCAAACCTTAGGACAGAACGGGCTCTAGAAGCATGCTCACGTCGCCATCGACGCAGAAGACTCTCTTCAGACTGTGTACAATGTGGCAGCCAAGCAGTTTCTGTAAAAGTCATCCTCATCGAATGTTCCCGATTTGTTAGACGTCGAGAGACACGCAGACGTTCCTCGTCGGCAAAAAAAAAAATACAATTATCGGACTCTGTTGATTCTCTTATAGGCAACCAGAAGTTATAATTGTTGCGTATGTTTTCTTGCTGGACAGTGACCTAACTATAGTTGCTTGTGAATAGTGCTATTCGTGGGACAATGTTTATTGTACGGACTATTTCAATATGAGTGAAAAGTATTCCCGTCTGTCACAGGGCGTGCGCTGACTCCATATGTTTAAAATGTTTACAACTTCATGTCAATTAGTATGCATAGTGTGCTTTTTTCCCCTCCAAGCAATCTTTCTATTTTTTTAAAAAATTTATTGATGCACCTATTTATTGATGCAACAGTACGCCATTTATTGTGAAAGCTTTTGATCATTTACATTTTCTTTCTACCGATATATTGTTCTTACTCTTAGTGTCTTTCGTAAAGTTATCTACTGCGATTTTTGGGACGGTTTCGGTAGCCAAGTTTCTCGCACCGTCGGAGCCTATAAGCAAATGCGGCTCTTCGTGATGCAGCTTCGACGAGATTGGGCGTCACGACGTGGCTGCCGGTATCGACCACGTGCTCAACGCGACCGGCGCATCGAAAGTGACGCTGTTGTCTCTCTCCCAGGGTGTGACCATCGCTCTGGTGCTGCTTTCGACCCGGCCGGAGTACAACGACAAGGTGAGTTGTCGCCAAACTACGACAGTCATTCACGAACTAGTATTGTCCGTTTCTTCTTTCTGCTGCGTTTGGTGCAGCGCTAAAGCAATACGCGTCGCGTCACGGGATGGTATTCCCAAGGTTACGTCACGAAGGAAAGATCGAGAGCTGGACGACTTCAGAATGTTCCCTTTTGCAGAGATATCTGTCACTTGGCACCGACGGTTGTCTACCTATTCAAATGCATGTGACACGCGGAAGTTTTCTCACTAGACAACCGGTGACGCGACTTGAGTCACATCTGGAGAAAATTATTTTTGTGGTGTTTGAGCACGAATGCTCTTTCGTAAGTCGCGAAAGTTTAGTACAAAGTTTGCATCTCTCAATCCACGCAGGGGCCGCAAACATATGATTTATCTCTGTCGTTAAGGGTGACTGTTCGGAAAGGCATCTGTGCCGATTTGGATCCTCCGACAAGGACGAATTTGCCCCCAACTTTAAAGTTGTCTTTCTTATCAACCCGTATTTCTTTTTGTAGGATAATGATTCTTATGGATGGCTAACATTCTTTTTCATACTGTACCGTCCACGTAACACCCTGTCTCAAATCGGTCCCGTTTCACAGAATCGCGTGCTTTCCCTTCTAGGTCGACCTCGTCGTAGCCTATGGTCCCATTGCAAATGTCGGCAGCATGGGGTCTCCCATGCCTTTATTGTTGAAGGTGCTTCAGCTTCTCACGGTGAGTGCTTACTGTCCTAAATATACTGCAACGCCGCACCGCAGCCGTAGTATAAAGTTTCTAAATATAACTTTGTTCTGCTATCGCCTGCCGAATTGAAGCGATAAGGTATGGCCACTTATTGGTAGTTTGAGAGACACTAAAGGAAAATAACGAGTCAAGCTAGATTAACAGATAGTTCGTCTAGAACTCTGTCAAAATTTTCTGTGTGCCCATATAGAACCCCGTCGTGTGGAAAATTGCCGCCGGAGGCTCTGCTGCTGCTCCTCAATGTTAACCACCCACGAAGAAAAGGACAGAATGACGTAATGTCCACGTGACCTCCCTACATGCGGCTATCTGCGGATAGGCCGCTGCTGACGTCGCATGCGTGGTACCATGGCCCGCAACAGGCATTGAATTAACTTTAATTGAGAAGGGTTGGCTGCACGTAATCGAAAAACTGGATGTGAATAGAAACGCTTTTTTGGGTCTCTGTAAGGTGACATTATTACACCTTGAAAAGAATGCATAAAGCTTTCTTCTGGTGTTAACTGGCGTGATTAGTCGACCGCTTTCGATATTAATATGTTCGCCATCGTATTGACCGGTGCCAGAAGGATATATAGCGGACGATTTATTCCTTGAGGTACTGCCCCTGAACCTCTGCTAAAAAGCTAGCTGTGTTGAAAATGTGCGCAGGAAGCTGACGCTTTTTTTTGTGACCCGATTTCAACGCTGTGTTTGTCAGGGAACTGATCTTATAGTCCACCACTCCTGGAAATCAGCTGTAGATATCTGTGCGTTCGCGGACCAGTGAGTCGTGGAGGCTGTTCACCTGCGCAACGAATTTCATGCCTTCGAAGAAAAGTGCCACATTTTTCAATGTTTCCACATTTCGTCTTTTTTTCGCCGAAAATGCCACCGCTGCTTCTATTTTGTGCATGCGTGCGTGCGTGTGTGTGTGTGTGTGTGTGTGTGTGTGTGTGTGTGTGTGTGTGTGTGTGTGTGTGTGTGTGTGTGTGTGTGTGTGTGTGTGTGTGTGTGTGTGTGTGTGTGTGTGTGTGTGTGTGTGTGTGTGTGTGTGTGTGTGTGTGTGTGTGTGTGTGTGTGTGTGTGTGTGTGTGTGTGTGTGTGTGTGTGTGTGTGTGTGTGTGTGTGTGTGTGTGTGTGTGTGTGTGTGTGTGTGTGTGTGTGTGTGTGTGTGTGTGTGTGTGTGTGTGTGTGTGTGTGTGTGTGTGTGTGTGTGTGTGTGTGTGTGTGTGTGTGTGTGTGTGTGTGTGTGTGTGTGTGTGTGTGTGTGTGTGTGTGTGTGTGTGTGTGTGTGTGTGTGTGTGTGTGTGTGTGTGTGTGTGTGTGTGTGTGTGTGTGTGTGTGTGTGTGTGTGTGTGTGTGTGTGTGTGTGTGTGTGTGTGTGTGTGTGTGTGTGTGTGTGTGTGTGTGTGTGTGTGTGTGTGTGTGTGTGTGTGTGTGTGTGTGTGTGTGTGTGTGTGTGTGTGTGTGTGTGTGTGTGTGTGTGTGTGTGTGTGTGTGTGTGTGTGTGTGTGTGTGTGTGTGTGTGTGTGTGTGTGTGTGTGTGTGTGTGTGTGTGTGTGTGTGTGTGTGTGTGTGTGTGTGTGTGTGTGTGTGTGTGTGTGTGTGTGTGTGTGTGTGTGTGTGTGTGTGTGTGTGTGTGTGTGTGTGTGTGTGTGTGTGTGTGTGTGTGTGTGTGTGTGTGTGTGTGTGTGTGTGTGTGTGTGTGTGTGTGTGTGCGTGTGTGCGCGCGCGCGCGCGCGCGCGCGTGCGTTTGTGTGGCACCCTTTAAATTTCCTTGCCAACAAACCGTTGCGATCGTATGTAATACTTCCGGTTCTGTCAGCCAATACTGCGCTAGGCCTATTATAAGCCGGAACTGACCGGAACATTCCAGTTATTATCGCTCTTGCACTTCAGCCTAATGCTTTATTAAGCTAGCCTTGTTTACAATACCAAATTTTATTCTACTCCCTACAGGTAGATTTCTATTTCCTTTGCTTTCTTCCTTGTCCTGCACCAAATAGAGGAGGTCGGCTTGTTCTGGAGTCGATATTGAAGTACCTGCATCGCCTCCGCATTTGCATTTCTTGACGGTATTTAGGATTTCATATTTGCAGTGTAGTAGCACAGATGTCTCGGAAATACTATTTGGAGCATGATCCTTTGGCATCGCAGGATATTCCGTCATCACCTACTTGTATTGTGCAATGGAATCTCATTTCGATGTTTTCTACATGCCCTCTATGTTTTACCTTCAAGTTTGTAGAGGAGCTAATTGGATTTCCAAAGCCGAGATGATCGTAGACAGAACAAGACACGAAACGAAGTCTGCAAACATGCACTTCGTTTCTTGTGTTCTTCCGTGCAAAATCTGTGCTTTTTTTTCAATAAACTGCGCAGAGCAATTTACTAGCTTTGCTGTGTATTCATTTAGTTTTAAAAGAACTGCGTACAAACTGTCGTTCAGAACGCAATTCTTGGAACTTTGGTTTACGTTTAACTAAATATCATATCTATTGCATAATCCAGCTTTCTGTTCGGATATACAGAGGGACAAACACGAGTACTTGCTGCATAGTTTGTGTTGCTAGTCAGCAAAAGTGCCTTGTAGTCACGGCTTGCATCATTGCTAGATATTACAGCCACAGTAAATGTTTCAGTCTCCCAGTCCTTTTTATTTCGATAGCAATTATATGGACATTCCAGACGCATTTCCGCCGTCGTCATCGCCGTTGGCGTCACCGTGTTGTTCCGCATACAGTCCAAGTGCGTTAATGCCGCGGCCGCGCGCCGTGTGCTGTAGGTGCGAGTGAAAGCGTGCGAGGGTGAGCAGAGGAGTGCAGCTTGACAATGCGCGCGCAATGGAGGAAGACGAGGAGGAAGCGCGCTGTCTTCCACCGCGTGTAAGGCACCGGGGGAAAGGGTACTGGTCCGGCGGCGGCTGCGTAGGGTGCGGTCGCGCGGGCCCTATCGTGAAAGCGATTGGGTACAGTCTTGGCGCCCCAAGGTCTGCGAGCTTCATGTGCGTTGTGTTTTCGCCACTTAGTTCGCGTTGAAGCGAGAGGCAGCGCGAAGGTCAATGCGCTCGTTGCAGCTGCCGCTCTTCCTCAAACCAGCGTTTTGACAGCGGGTGTGTCCGCACGCACTCATCCACTGAGATGTGTTTACATTTATACACTAGATATGCGCGCGTGAACACCAGCCTTGTTCATTTAGTTAGTAAGCGAAGGTTTATGAGTTTATACGCCCGATAAAGCTACTATCGTTATTTCGTACAGCTGTCTACTAATTTGCTATCACAATCGATGGTCTGCCTTTATGGCAAAACTGGGACTTCTTCCTTTCTTTCTTTCCATCCATCCATCCATCCATCCATCCATCCATCCATCCATCCATCCATCCATCCATCCATCCATCCATCCATCCATCCTTCCGTCCGTCCGTCCGTCCACCCACCCACTTACTGCGACCCAGTCAGCCAAGTTGTCAGTCATCTTGGGCCACTTGTTTTGTGCTCGTTTCTGGCGTTTTATGTGGCGTGCATTGCGTTCCGAATGGCAGCTGAAGTTCTAAAAGAGAGCCAACTGACTCAAGATAAGCGAAAAAGAGCTCGAGGGCTTGATATCGCATTAATTTCTAATGCAAAGTAGCTAATATGCTCCTAAGTGTCAGAAGGCTTCGAACTGAATAGAATTAAGCCTAATTTCACTTGAATATTTAAGCTTTGTTCAAAGATGATTGAACCCATAGGCAAAGGCTAGTGTTGTGTCCAGCTTAGCATGCACACTGGGTACTTACCGGCGCACAAAGCGCTCTGATATAGTACTGCCTTATTCATCTCACATATCGTTCTTTCTTCTTTGAACGTTCTAGAGTCTAGAAGAATGTTATTCCGCCGGTTCCTCAGAACTACAGTTGTCGCAACGGGGGCAGAAAGGTGTCCTTAATGCGCGTGCTTATCACCTCGATGCAGCTGTTAATGGACCCTGGACAAAAAGGAAGATTTGTAAACGTACATCCTGCGGTGACAGTTGGATGCCAGCTTCTGGGCGGCCTTCTCTGTACCTCGTTTATCGAGTTGACCTTCTTGAGCAGTCCTTCTCAGTTCAATCAGGTAAGAATAGCGCTACTGTGCGACAAGTGTTGAAAGCGACGAGACGCAAGAAAATAATGGGGAATGCACAAAAGTTGAGAACAAAAAATTGGTGGATTTTGTTTCTGCTGTTGATGTTGAAACATTTATATAAATAAAATAAATTATAAAATGTGTCCATCGCCAAGAAATAAATAAATCATCTCCAGAAATGTTCGTTTGCTACAATTTAACGAGTTTTAGAACGGGAAGGTAGAAATAAAATTGTAAGAATGAACTAGTACAGTACTTGTTCGCGTTTATAGGCCGTACAATATTTCATATACAGTAACTACATCCCATGAATTATCACGAGAACCTATAGAATAACGCTAAGGACACTCTTGTAAGCGTGCGTATTGTCTTTCAATGAGCGAAGGACAAAAATAAAGGAGTCTAATGACACATCCGACTTCTCCCTCTTGAGCGTTCCTGCTAATCTTCAAAGGTGGTTTAGTAATGTAACAAAATTTTATTGTGGCCAACAACAGCAGCAGCAAATTTGGCAAGTTGGTGAAGTTGCATGGTGACATATAAACAGAGTAACGAAGGACTTGCACTTAATTAAGAAGTAGGCGTAAGGAGCGCTGTTACGATAATTAGGCTCCTATTCTGCTACAAAGCCAAAGTGAAGCTATACTGAAGTTATTGTTCGTGTAGTTATCGCTTTTCACGACTCTTACAGTGCTCTGACCGCCCTCCCAAACTACATGTCGAACGCACCGGAAAAGGCGCAAGTAGAAAGACCCAGCCGATTCAAGAACAGAAAACTGAGACGGGCGTGCAATATTGCATGTGCATTGAAACACGGAGTTTTCCTAGACGTGTATGCATAGGATATGCTCAACTACACGGCTGAACGATAGATGTATGCATTCACTAAAATGGAAACTTTCAGGCCAGTTGGCCTTGAGTATTAGGTAAATCGGAGCGCGTTAGACAACGAACGACCACAGAACGACTTGTGTACTTTGTTTCTGCGGTCTTTCCTTGTCTAATTCAGTGCGATTTGCCTACACCTATGATGCGTAGACAAAAATGTCACCGCTACATTGAAAACGACCTCTTGACATTTTTGGTACTTGGTGAGAGGCGTAATTATTTTAAATACACGCGTAAAGAAGCGAAAAGACCTGGTGAAAACATTGATGGCGAGTCTGGCGACTTTTATGAACCGATCAATTTAGGGTGCAGACGAACCAACGAACGAACGAACGGAGTCAAAAATTTGCATGATGCGGGATCTGAGAAAAAAAGAAACTAAATATTTTCGGAGCCTGAGCGCGCTGCCTAAATTTAAAGCTCGCTAGGTGTGTTATATGTAGCGTAAGCGATCAACATAGCTATAGTGATGTACTGTTTTAATGGGTGCAAGCTAAAACTTGGCGAAGATCGAATTTTATCGCGGAACCCCCATGCCGAAATTTTTTACACTGCCTGTATATGCAGAAATACGGACGCACGGTACACATCATTGTTTTTCAGTCTCTTTACTTCTTTCTGCGTCACTTTAAACTCGCGGGCAACTTTCTGTGGCAATGAAGGAAATGCTGCAGGGCCCTATATAGCTTCTGCACGGGTGTTACTGCGCCAAGTAGTCCGGGGATGCTATTCTGGACATTTTCAAATACCGTCATATTGTATGATTCCGTCATCTTGTCAGCTCTGGCTGGCCCAAGGGGCTGCTACGGCCTATCTGATTGGCTCAAAATGCCGCCATTACAGAAATTGACTATATGGTGGAATTTGACGGTGTCCAGTATAGCACCCCGGAAGAGTTTGACAGCGCTTTTGGTTTTTCGGAATCACAGTGGAGATCAGTGATAGAGACAGATACTGAATCTGCGTGGCTTCGACGTGCGGTAGTCTGTCGCTTGCAACAGGGCATAAGAAAAATATCTGAAAAATGAGTCAATGTAGCATTCGATCAATCGATCAATACGGTAAGTTGTCTTATTTTCCGGTTGTAAATAATATGTTTATGCTTTCTCTAGCGCAGCTTAATCTAACGCGAATGAGAATTTGGGACGTCTTTCGGGAGCGCTTTTCTGCGTTCTTTGCCTGCGTAACTATCCGTTCATTGTCGCAAAACGTGCAGTGCAAGTATATAGCATCAGTTATGTTTACCAGCAAGCACATTCTTTCGCAAATTGTGCGAAGAGCATCATACTCCCTTGTGCATATCTAACTCTTCGTTCTGTGGTCTCACTAGACGTCAGTCGAATACGCTGCCTCATGATCAAAAACAGAGTGCCATGAGCTGCCTATAGTTAAACTTCGTGCTAGGCACTTCGGTAGGAACGAAGGTTTGTGCTAATCGGCTATCTCTTTCAGACGCGAATGCCGATGTACGGGGCCCACTACCCAATCGGCACGACCGTTCAGAACTTGCACCATTACCACCAGGTAGGCAGCATTGCACTTTAGCCCACCTGAATCGGTTTAGCACCGTGCCATAGAAATTAGGCTATTGGTCATGTGCACCTTAGTCACGTAATAATCGTATTCGTCCAACTTTTGTGTGCCCTGTGAAAAGCATTTGCAGGCACCGAACAGGCGTATCTTGCACATGTGCAGCTGTTTGTTCATTTGATTTCAAGATAAGCATTGATAATTAATTTCACGCTAAGCAATATACAAGCGCGACGGGAAGACAATGCAACTTCAGGTGATCATTTACCCGAGCAAGCGCTATCACAAAGCTTGAAAAAGGAGAAGGCGTTTTATTGGGCATTTATTGAAACAATTTTATTGAAGCTTGTCTCTTTTTTTTTTCTTAAAAAAGTTTTTAGATCTGACAATGCTTAGTTTGTACGCCGTCTCATGAGAACAGATTTTCTCTTTAGTCATAATTTTTCTTTTACGTAAGTCGTCCAAAATTAGAAAACATAAAACAAAAAAAGCATTAAGTTTGTAAGTTAGCAACGAAAGACTGTTCTGTAAATTGCATCATTAAAGGCACCTAAAACGCACTAAACTAAAGATAAAACGCACAAGCTTGGAATAGCTTTTAAATATACCACTAAATTGCGAGCAATACCTTTGATGAACTCTCGTAAATAATGTCGCAACTTTAACTAAGTTGCGTGCTAATACGCCATAATTCTCTGTTTTAGACAAACCTACATAATTGTGTTAACTGTTTTTGCTGAAATTGTATAGGTGTACATTTCATGCTTCAATTTTTCTTTATTTGGTGGTATTCATTCATTGAGTTCGTCTTGTAATTCAGAATCGTAAATCATATTTTAGGGTCTAATAGCCGCTAGGTTTTATATTTCGCCCATTTATTCAAATAGTATCAGTGAATGTCACAAAAGTTTGCGTTTCTCATGTGTTTGCATTTCTATGTTTCCGAAGCAAAACTGCTTCGGAAACATAACGGGCAAACAGAATATTTAAGATATCGTTTCGATTAACCGCTGTCGCAAATAGTCGAGGTTCAATTATAGAGTGTCAGCGGTACTCTTTAAAAGGCAGACTTAGAGGGAGTTGCGTGAGCTACCGGTTTAGCGCAGGTGTGCTCTAGCTATGAAATGTTGGACATGAGAGGAAGCTATGGCTTATGGCCAGCTCCAATTCTGCTTGTTCAAGTACGTGCAAAACGCAAAAATGCTTTTTTATTGCAAAGAAAAAAATTATGTTACGTTTGAGAAAGTTGCATTCTATAGTGGCTGCAGGAAGAAGGATTTTGACTTACGGAATGGAATTGTTCAAGTAAATTCCCGAATTTCCGACGTTAAAAAATATTGAAGTACGTAGTTTACAAATGTATACCTGTCTAGCAAAAGTTGACATCGCAGTTCTGTAAACTGCATCCCTGAGAGCATCTGAAGTGGACAAACTTGGTGCATCGATTTACAGCTTACGTGAATCGTTACAATGTTTACGAAGGCTTTGAAAAAGTAAGACTCATAAATAAGTGGTATATTTCGGAACGGTGTATCATGCACAAATTTTGTCCGCTTCAAATGTATTATCTGGTTCAGTTTAAATAACTGTCCTAACATCTTTCATTGCCGAGCTACAAAGTTGCACACTTCGTATTTGAGCTTTTCAAAATGTTTCAGGGGTGTTTCTAAAGAAACTGAAGGCTTAAATAAAAATTCTGCTTCGTACGGTGCCTGGATTTGAACTTTTTCTTTCATATGCAACAAATCTGGTCAGAAATGGTGCAGTGCTTGTTGAGAAGGACGATTTCGTCGTTCCCTCCTATTAGATAGGAATTTCCATGTGCTTTTTCTGCGTATATATTGCACACAACCGAGCTCTCCACGAGGTATTTGGGCACACGCAGTCTGACGTCACAATCCACCTGTTAGTCCACGTGTGCACGGGCACGACTGCAGGAAAAGCTACTCTGGTAGTTGCTACGGGAAGGCAATTAGAATCTAAGAATTGAAATAAAGACGGCGCGCGTGAAAAGTGTCATGACGTTAATTTTAAAAAAATTCTACGACATCGTTCTTCGCAAGCAGGGCGCACTTCCGACGATCGCAAAAATGAGTACTGTAAAAGTGCGGCTTAGCCCTATTCGGTTAGGTAAATGTTAAACAATTTATCTACTAACAAACATCTGACAAATGTTATACCTCCTTTTGGCTCTCAATTGTGTGTAACCATGGAGGAAGGAAAACAAAATGAGGAGAGGCCCTACCCGTCCACGCGCTATACGAGAAAGGTATGGAGGTAGTCACGTGGTATGTTTCGCTGTAGTAGCCACGTTGTCGGAGCACAGTGGCACGAAACCTACGGAGCAGCACAATCACGTGCTGCTCCGTAGGTTTCGTGCCGTCGCAGAGGCGCCGTGTGTGCAGGTTTGCGTTAGTCTCCATGTTTTTGTGCCAACGTGTCAGCTAGACCATTCTCTCCCCACAGTTGTTGTGGCCAGTTGGAACTCGAAGAAATAAAAAGCGTGAAACGAGCGCACATATACAACGCTGTACGCCACGTATAGCGCCAGGGACCAAGGACGATCTCGGAGTATCGCTGCCGTCTTCGGAGGGTTCGTGTTAACGTGCCATCACCGACTGTGATGTAGTTGTGCAGCGTTCCGGCTTTTCATAGCGGACGATGCATTTGTGGCTTTGTTGCACGCAAACAACCGAGCGGAAGGATGGGAAAGAAGCGGTGGCTATGAGTAATCAAGGGACGAACTCTCCTTACCACAGACACCCATTCTGTGAGCTCGACGAGCGCAGAGTAGTGGAGGTTGGCTGATGCGGTGCAAGAGTGAACAGGGATTGACAGGAGTACGTACGCCGGAGCCCACATCAAACGATCGATGATCGCACGTCGCGGGCCCGGTCAGCACGCTAGCCGCATGCATACCCGCGTACTGTTCGGCACCTCGCGGTGGCTACTGCAGGGCTTTGTCACCGTGAGGAAGATACACTTCAAGCAGGAGTAAGTGTATGTAAACGTCTTCTGCTGGCCTCCTCGTCGGCGTGCTTTGGCCCGTCACACCGCCGCGGTGAGTGGTCGTCCTGAGCTTATTCAATAAAGCAAAACGGTTCCTCAAGCCACGACCAGGGGTGCTATTTGCAGGATGGCCCGAGTTGGGCAAAGTACGGAATCCCCGCGAGCTCCGGTGACGTCCTCCGATGAATGAGCTAATGGTATATACCAAGAAATAAATTTGAACCCTCGACTTTCCTCCAGGTTCTTTGGTTTATATAGATTCACTCTTTGGTTTTCGTCACTTAGGCATTGCGTTATCAACAACCGAAAAAGGAGTTATAAGGTCAAACCACTGTTACCTTCTTTCATTTGTTTACCGTTTTGCCGTTCCATCCAGTGCGCTGTCTGCACAAATGCGTTACATGAAAAAAATATTTGGTATACTTTTATTACGCACTATATTATCGTTCATAACCATTTACACAGCGTGCAAGATGTGCACTGAGCGTGCTTTAAAATAATTTGCAATTTATAACACTTTGCGTCGTACCGCGAGGGAACGGTGGATGGACACAACATCCAATAGAGGAGACACGACCGTGACGCGCCCTAGAAAGGCGTGGGCAATCACCGTATTGTGATATTCCATTTATAACAATAAGCGGCTCTAGCGCGTAACACAGACCAGTCTTCTGTGTTTGAAACGAGGAAGCAGCGTGTGAAGGCACTCTTCGTGTTGACGTACGGCGCTTTATTTGAACATTTTATTGTGTGCTGCTTTTGCGCCTTCCGCGCTATCTTTGTTCACTGACTGCCGCCGGGCAAACTCAGGTGAGCGAGAAGCTCGGGGCGCCCTGCCTTGCACCCCGGCATGTTCTCGGGAACTGCAGGTGGGCTGGCCACAGGTCGATGTGTCCTGATGTGCGCAAAGTCTGATGCCAGTGATCGTCTGCGTATTCTTGCAGTGCACTGATGAGAGTGCGAAGATTTACTTTCCCAAAAGCGCGCAAATGTAGTAGGGGGACCGGCCTCATGGTCTAATTTGCGGAGTTCATTTCGAACTTTCCTTCAAAGTTAGAGCGCAATACTCGGACGACATGACTTTGGCAAAGACATCGCCACTTCCGACGTCGGAGCTGCAGACTGGCTCGCCCAGATTTGGAGCGCCGAGCGGTGCCGTTTTCAGGATTTCTAGTGGCATGTCGTGAATTTTGCCTTTTGGTGATCTGGAGTTGGTGACCTGGAGATCTTGAGAGGGATTGGAACTTACCTAAATTTAATTGGGGGCTTGAGTAATCACGCCTGCTATACTTCACATAGCGTCAGCCGGAGTCGCATTGTTCTTAATGGCGCCGGCTGCCACCGTGTGAGACCGGTCGCCACCGACGTCGAAGATCCGTCGAAGATTTTTTCCCTTGTGGTTGGGCCTTAAAGCCAACGTCCGGCGTCACGGAGGCTTCACGAAGTGTGACGTCAGCGCCCCTCCTTAGTTTTTTTCCTTCCTCCGCGCCTCTAATTAGCGAGAAGAATTAAGCTGATAGGATTGAACGATTCTGTTTGACGAGTAAGCACGTGCACTTCTTTTCGATTTCTTTCGTTTCTACAATTTCATGTGCCTGTACATATAGCCGCAATAACAAACCGGGATAACAAAATGCACTTTGAAATAGCCTATGATAGAACTTCAGGTGGCCGAAAATAATCCGGCGGCAGACACTACGGCGTTGCCCCCATAATCAGATAATCGTTTTGTCACAAAACACTACAGAATTTAATAATAATTGAATATATTGGAGATAGGCCTTGCTTGACGCTAGCTTCTAAGAGGCTACCAAATGCGAGTGAAAACTTCTTTCAGATATATCGTGCCAATGATTTCATCATGTACGATCACGGTATCAAAGAAAACAGACGTCGCTACTCTCAGGTAAAACTTCCTCATCTGCTTTATTTATTTTTGTGTGATCATAAATCCGGTCATGAGCCTGTTTGGAGCAGAGTCAGGGCTATTGATTGAACAATACCAGAACTTCAACCTTGCGCGGTTGCATATGTTTTCTTTTATTATTATTACTGCATAAGGCAGACCAACTTCAATGAAAAAAGAAAGGAATCCCATGGACTACGCACACATTTAGAACTCAAGAAACAAATAACCACATAAAGGTAGTACCGACGCGCACAGATAAAACTTGTAAGGGGTGAGCCATAGAAATGTGGCAACGCATGTTGAACAAGAAAAAACGCTTGGCGACGCTCATTTTAAACTGGCAAAACAAAAGCGTCCAAACTCAGTCGCTTTGAATAATAAGAAACAAAATATGGCAATCGAAAGGCAAACGAGGGGTCTTTCTGGTGCGCAGCGTAGACCCAGGTCATACTTCTTTAACTCAATACCTTGAGGCCGGCCAATGGCGCTCAGATAGGTCCAATTCAAATAACTGCCACAGAACCGCCAGTGTAACAGAAATGAAGCGCATTTTGCACCTCCCATCGTAATCCTCTCGAAGAAGACTATCCCGTCTTTCACTCTTTCGCAAATTTTCTACCACAACAGCACCCTGCGTTCTCGTTGGATTCTGCCAGCGTCCTTTATTTCTTTCCGCTTGAACCATCCATAGAAAGTCACCATACTTCGTTGTAACGCAGTCAGGTGCTCGCATCCATTTTGTCCTAAAACATGTGAAGAATGCAACAAATTATCGCCATCGTTAGTGCCCTTAACGTATGCTGTCCTTTTTAGGGCCACAATAGAAAATAAAGTTAAGTGATTATGCCCTTGCAAGTGAATGTTGTAATTGTCTTTGTTCTGCATTGTAATGCCAAAAGTGTTGTTACCATTCTCTTTTTTGTTTTTTGCTTATGCTCCCCCCATCTGTAATGAACAATGTACCTTGAGGGTATCATAAGTAAATAAATGAATAAATAAATAAATAAATAAATAAAAACTGGGAATAAGAATGGCGAAAGCACAGAATCCTGTTTCCACGTGCTGAATGACAGTAAGTTCTGTAAATGTGTTAAGCTGTCATCTTGGATGCGTTGGTATACGCGGCAATGCCTACGTAGCCCCAATGTAGCCTCTCTGCTGATGATTAATAGCCCACGGTTTAGCTGTCAGTCAGTGGAAAATTGCGTTTGATAGAATATATATGATGCGCAAAGCAGGGCTAATCGGAATTTCGACATTCGAGCCACTTCCAGGGGTTCGAGGAAAAAAAAAACACCCTATAAAAACAAAGAAAAAAAAACGACAGCTTCCTTCCTGCCCGGTGGTATTTGATCCGTTCTTCTCCAATGTTTCTTTTTTTTCCTGGAGTGCTGGAAATCCTTAAACGACACGCAGTAGGAGTACGGCAAGTGCGTGTCGGGTAGCCACTTCAGTGTGAGAGAGGGATAAACATTATTTCTGAAAGTCTCTTAGTCCAAGTCGTCGCCAACGGAGTTTAGCTAGGTTGCCCGACTTGTTCCTGAGCCCATTTTTCAGGGCCCGTTGACGTGATTTGCGCGGGCCAGCTATCGCAAGCTTAAGGAAAGGAGGGCGGGACGTTCTAGCAAGCTAACTGTATAGGATTATGTGGCAGCGCCCTCACTGAAACAATAGCGTGCGTTCCATCAGTAACGGCTAAATGTCTATCGCCAGCAGGACAGCAACAGTTTCTCATAAGTAATCGGCCATCTCGTGCACTACAAATCCGTGTTGCTAGGAGACGCTCTGTGATCTACACTAAGCAGTTGTTCTGATGGATAGGGGATGGGTCGCCTTCATCAGCCTGACACACCTCGACATGCCAGCTGCTAGCAGTTATATAAACACACACACACACACGCACACAAACACGCGCACACGCACACGCACACGCACCCGCACACGCACACGCACACGCACACGCACACGCGCACACGCGCACGCGCACACGCACACACACTGTCTTATGCTAGAACTGTTCGATTGAAGAGCCTATGTGATAGCAGCTATAAAAAGTATATAAACACCTCACACGCGGACCCAATTCGCCCTCAAGGACTACTGGGCGCAGGGTCCCGGTCACAATCACTATAGAAGTACAGCTGACGAGATCTATCGCTCGCCTTCTTCACTTACAGCCCACACACTTCCCTCCCCGGCGACCACGTTCCATCACTGGGACCAGAAAGTTCCTAATCCGACGGCACACACTCGCACTAATCCTAAGAGGCGGACATTACTAGCACGGGAAATTCAAACACATGTTCAACTAATTAACAAAACTTAAATAATGAACTTAATAATGAATTACTTTACGGCACAGGTTGAAATTTACGAATTCTAACCCGTGAGTTTGCAAGGTGTCTCCACTTGGAATAAATTCCCACAGTAACAGCAGTTTAAGGACACGCACCATCAAACTTTTGCACTGCTCTTCCACTTACTTTTGTAACAAAATGCTCTGTATACCGGAACGCCCATGTATTTCGTCCCACACTTTGGGAAACAACATCCAGCAACTTGTGCCATCTTGGAAATTCACTTCAAATAGAAACGTCTTGCGAAATCACCGGCTGCGATTCGTAAATTATAATGTGTGCCATAAAGCAATTATTTGAGAAGTTAATTACTGAATTTTTCTGAATTACTTAAAATGTGTTTTGGTTTTTACCACCAGTAATGCCCGCCTCTTTGAACAGTCCAGCTCACGGACAAGAATTGTGCCATCTAGCTGTGACATGCGACCTAAAAAAATTCAGTAAATCTTAAAAATTATACCGCAATTGTAATGAGCCACGTGGCAACCCGTGCGGATGAAAAAAAAATAGCTCTTCTAGATCATAAGTCGCCACGCAAGAAAAGACAAAAATGTGTCCATGGCAAGTGATTTCGCCATTTTTTGTGGAATAGTAGGTATTCTTGGAAGCAGGGAAGATTATTACACATTCGCACTTGTCCGATGCTTATATTCTTCGTTTAGTCTACTACAGAATTTCAATTACTCATGATCTTTGGGAATCGCTCTCAAAGTTAAGCGTATTTGTTGATCTGACCCCGAAAAACAAAACAAAAAGAAAACAAGAAGTAATTACAACACACCACTTCACTCCAACAGTTTCATGGAAATTACGCTGGCGAAATAAATAAGAAGGGTTAATCCTTTTTCAGATTTGGCAGCGCTGTACATTTTTCAGGCACTTCTTTTCCCCACGTCATAGTACGCTTGCCATGCATTTATGAATAGTATATCTTCATATGTAGGGGCACCTGTGCGGATTGGCATGGTGTACCTTTCATCAGGCTAAAGTTTGTGAGCGAATGTGAACGAACACGGCGACGGGACATGTCTGTTTATCGTGAGCGCAGTTATGTAAGCCACTTATCCACTGCGTCTCCTAATCGGTCGTACCAATGTGGCTGTTCTTTTCGTATACACTTGCACCTAAATTCCTTTATTCCTTGCACCTGACTGGTACATCGCGCTGGGTTGTTAGTTAGCCACCACAGCTTCCTCACTAAGCGGATCACTAAAGAGCAAGAAAAATCAACATATAGAAATAACCTTCCTGTGTTTTCGCATGCGAAGTGTATTAATTCCCTCAATCCTTGCATGAATGCCTACAGGCAACGCCCCCAGCCTATCCTATGGAGCGCATCAGGACGCTCTTTGCCATTTTCTCGTCCGAGGGAGACCGAATGGCGGACCCACGTGACGTGGACTACCTCGTTTCCAGACTGGGAGACAACGTCGTGCTCCACCACGTCGTTCCGCAACCAACCATGCGGCACCTGGACTTCGCTATTGGGTTCAATGCCACTGAATTTTTGCACAAGGCTGCCATAGATGTCATCCACAAGTACGCCGATTCGGGGTCGTGAATAGGGTTTAATTGAGCGAAATAACACTGCACGATGAAACTTTTATTCGTTAGTCGCCTATCTTGTACAAGCTTATTCTTATTGCTGTCCATGTTGCACGTAAAATACGAAGCCAAATCATTCAAAGTCCATTAGAAAGGGCGGATGCGAAAGCTGACCAGTCCTTTGTACTGGACTACATAGTTCGACGTAATATTTCTGCGGAAACCCACAAGGGGGAAGAAATAGTTTATTAAGGGAAAATGAGACATCCACCCAATCGTAGCAGTTGCTACAAAGGAAACCCGTACAAGATCCTCGAAAGAAAAGCCTCGCAGTTGAAGAAAAATTCGCCCTGGTCCGGGACTCGGACCCGGGACCACCGCTTTTCCGGGGCAGCCGCTCTACCATCTGAGCTAACCAGGTGGCTAGCAGATGGTAGGGCGAAGTCGAATTTGCCAACAACTAGATGCAAAGGCAAGAGTTCCTACGGTTGAGTGGATGTCTCATTTTCCCTTAATTAATCATTTCTCTCCACCTTGTGGGTTTCCACAGAACTATTACGTCAGACTCTTGCTTTCGCTTCGAGTTGTTGACAAATTCGACTTCGCCCTGCCATCTGCTAGCCGCCTGGTTAGCTCAGATGGTAGAGCGGCTGCTACGGAAAGGCGGTGGTCCCGCGTTCGAGTCCCGGGCCAGGATGAATTTGTCTTCAACAACGAGGCTTTTCTTTCGAGGCACTCGTATGCGTTTCCTTTGTAGCAATTGCTGCGATTGGATGAATGTCTTATTTTTCCTCAAGTAAGGAATACATAGTATTCCACGCCTTCATTATTTAGTCTTAAAGGAGCACTGACTCAAAATATGTGTCTCATGTTTATTGTTTCATTGCATATTAATGAAGCCTGAATTGTCCGAAAGCGCGACCAAGTAAATAATTACATCACTTTTTAATATCGCCAAAGATTACCATTCTCAAGGAGTGCAGCAGGCGTTTTTGAAAAAGCAAGCTCAGCACTTCATCGAAACTTGTTTGTGGCGGCCTCGTGGCACCAGATACCGCTGAAACGCGCATACACGTAGTGCGGCTCTGCTGCAACAACATGTCCAATCACCAATTGATGGGACAAAAGGGCGATAGCGTGTCTTATTTCGCTAGCGTGTTTTCTTTCGTTTCTCAGGGAGAAGCAAGCAAATGGAAGGGCCAATTTGGCATCGGACAGCGACACGATCGGTGAACGGCCTTCAACCACTGCACCGGTTGAATATTAAGCTCTGCAGTTGTTTGTGATACCACACAACCAACACTTACGCCTTCAGCGACGTGATGAGACTCCTTTTTCACGTGAAAAGCCGCGGTACGCCTTTCGCTCGTTTTTAACGGGTCGTATAGAAGATGCTGTAATTAGATATTTGTGGGACGCTCAAAGGATCGGGACTTTGTGCCATAATTATAGTGTCAGCGACTACCTACAAAAGAAAAAACGATAGAACTGAAAAAGGACACACACGCACACACACAAAGAACCTTCTGTGACCGAATGACGTAGATTACGCAAGGAAGCCAGCAGTAACTCTAAGAGAAAGCACGATAAACGCTTAGATGAGTAGCACATTTTCATTATTTACTTTTTTACTAATCATCTTGTGGCATATATATCATTCAATAGATGGATGAAATTCGGCGAGTTCGCAAAACACGTCCACGCGAAATGGGTTTTGAAAGAAGCACCCTCAAATGTGTGGCAAACTGTAGTGCTGTTTTGCTTACCTTGTCACAAGACGCCTTTTTAATCAGTGCGAGACAAATCTAACCGAAAAGGCAACGTATTTTGCCCCACATTTAAGGTAAGTATAACTCAAGACTTGAGCCAGCTTCAGAGTTCCAAATATGGCTAACGCACCGGCTTCAATTCGTGAAGTCCAGTTCGTACTCTGGCATGCATATTTATGATCTGAGTTATTGAAACTTTGTTAACTATTAATTTACTGCCACTAATTTTCGGTGCTTCTCCTTGTAGTTCAACTCAAGGGCTAGACATGTGCTGCGACAGGCAATATTTAAAATTTCTAATAAGATTAAAAAGAATTGTGTCACTCGCCAACTATAAGCCTATTTTATACGGTCTGAGAGTTCTACCTAATTTTTGTATTAATATAAATTTGTGCTTTTAACAACTGTAATGTAGGCGTTAAACAAAACGACCAGTTAATGCAGAGTACGTGCAATAAAGGTAAATGGTAAAGTCCCTTCTGACAGGTAAAGAATGGTCAACGATTATTAAATACACGCGCTGTCAAGTTTATTCAAGGCTTTCTAACCTGCGAAAGCAATACTCCCTCCCGTGGTTGTTTAGTTTCAACATCTTTTTTTGTTTTTTGACAAAGTGTTTCTTTTGAGGGACAGCACATTTTTTAAATACCTTCTTGCTACTTTTTGAACTGTAACATTGGGCTGAAAGTATTTTCCGCAACACTTTTATTCAGTTAGTAGACCGTAACGGAAGCTATTGCATAATGCATCGTGATGTACATGCTTTCACGAGGCCTCTTCAAGCTTTTTATGGCATTTCGCCTAAACCCCTCAGCATCGTTGTACATTTATTGTAGAGTGTTGGAACAAAGTGGCTCTTATTTCGAAGTTGGCTTAAAGTCCAGCAAGGCATGCAAACAACCGTAAGCTAACTGCGGATTTCCGTGCGCCTTGCATTTTGTCCTTGTGGTGTTCGCAGGCCGTGAATTGTGCCTTTATGCTCGGTGATTGAACGACGTGACCTACCATGTAGATGTTCTTACTGAGGAATGCTCCTTCGTGTTATATTATAAAAAAATAGACAATTTTGGACACGGCTCGCCTGCGATGACTTTCCAAGCATACGTAAAGTTGAAATGCGTCATGTATGAGGCGCGTTCTGCACCCAGGCACCTAACTCGCGCTTCGTTCCCCGCTGGCACACCACGTGACGGGCTACCTAGTATTTTTGTTTTCCTGCTTGAGGTCCTTCGAACTGTGTTAAGCGGGATAGGTGGTAGGTCGTGGACTGTTTAAAGACAAGGATTCTTTTACCATTGCCCCGTGCGTCACAAGCTCACAAAGAAATCAAATCTTTACTGCAATGTTTGAAATCGACTGACCTCTCTGATCGATTGTATGTGGGATAGCCACATATAAGTATCACATCGGAACGTGCTCTGCGTGAAGAAACAAACATCTGATTCGGTCTTTTCGCTTTTTCCGCGTCACTTGTGAAGAGATTGAACCGCTTGTCGCGCTTTTTGGGGCATAAATCTCGACGATATAGTGGTTCTGTATGAAATATAGTAATTTAGTTCTACATTGTACAATCGTCGGCTATGTCACTTTACCGACTTTTTTTTGCACGGCCTGTAGTGGGGCACTACTTGTATTGCGAAAGCGTAGTCAGAAACAAGAAGCGCGAATCAAGTCTCTCCTCGAATTGATCATCAAACGAAATTGCCAACGTCCCTGAAGCTTGTCAAAATTTAAGCTATATTTTCGCCAATTTGACGGTAATCGGTTTATTTATAAGATAGAAAGTGACGGTATGTTTGGTGTTCTCAATTTCGGTGGGAAGCACCAACGTCATTATGTCGATGTGCTGTCAGGGATGTCAAAAATTACAGCGGTGGTTACCTCATGATGACTGTCAATGGTAATGCACCGGCTAGACGTTTCCCACGACGAGATGACGCAACCCATTCTTCTGAATATGTGATGAATCGGGTGGTACACGAGGCGTCGAAAAAATGAGACTTTAAGGGAATTAAAATGAAGGAGAGATTAGATATAGTAAATTCCGAAATCATATATATGTCAACTGTTGCACAATTATGAAGCGAATAATAACGAAATACCGCATTAAGAAACTAAAATAATATGATGAAAAATGTAGTATGCAAGTCATTCCGGCACCCCACGTGTGCTTCGTGTTGGCAACAATGTCGCGGCCGCTAACTGTTCGTCTCGCAGTCTGGGTGGGCCTGCACACCCCACGAAGCATTTGAAAATAGCATGTGCGAAGTTCCTTTTCCTTCTTGATTCTTTTTTCTTTTTGTTACTTAAACGTGACATGAACATACAAGACACTCCTTGGTCGAAATCGTGCATGTGTATCAGGTAACTATTGAATAATGCATTTTTCGTACATGAGATTGCTTTCCGAAGACTTATCGCTTAACTGCCAGTGATGATAATGATCCCCACAACAACAGCAACAATAATAAGAATCATCATAATATACGTTTAGTCAGACACTCACTCTTTATTTTGTCTTCCTGGGAAAAACAGTACGTCTAAATACTGGCGCAAAGATAAAAAGGTAGAAGAGCTACGACCAAAAGTTAAGGACGAAAAATGGAACGCAAAAGAAAACTAAAGAAGATCAAGGTAAGCAGCTGCGTACATACGGTGCAACAATCAAACATTGTTTGAAAATTACCCCGTCCTCTATGTAATGTTGGAGGCGCACACCATGCTTGGCTTCAGACCGGGGCTTTCTGCGCAAGATGCGTTCCTAATCCTAAAGAAAGAAGTTCTCAAAGGCATCCCGAAGGGAGGAGAACACCTCCTGCTCGCACTCGACCTGAAAGGGGCCTTCGATAACATCTCTCACGAGGCCACCCTCAAGGGACTGATCGACACCAGCTGCGGGAAGTCCTTCTTTAATTACGTCAAATCGTTCCTGAGAGGCCGGACGGCAACCATCGGAATAGTCCAGACTCGGTCGGATACGATCGACGTGCCGAACAAAGGAACACCGCAAGGCGCGATAGTCTCCCCGATTCTCTTCAACGTCGCGATGCTAGCGCTGACCAAAGAGCTGGGGAATATCCCCGACCTAGGTTACGCCCTGTACGCAGACGACATCACGCTCTGGGCCACCAAGGGCTCCCTAGCGCGAAAAGAGGCGACCCTTCAGGAGGCCGCGATGGCCGTGGAGAGATTTGCGGCAGCGAGCGGGATGCGTTGCGCGCCCGAGAAGTCCGAGGTAATCCGAGTGCACGGAGGAGAAATCTACAACTCCTCCGGCCCCATCGGCCTCTATCTTGAGGGCCAGAAGATCACGGAAGGCAATAAGATTAGGATTCTGGGTTTTTGGATCCAGAGCAACCTGAAAGCCTTCCACACCATCCAAACCCTAAGGTCTGCCACCAACCAGATCTCGCGGATTATCAAACGAATTACAAGAAGCTGCAAGGGCATGCGAGAAGAAGACAGGCTTCGCCTCGTCCAGGCTCTGGTGATCAGCAGAGTAACGTATATCATGCCGTATCACTACCACTCGCTAAAGAAACGCGACCAAGAACAAGTCGATGCCATCATCAGAGACGCGTACAAAACGGTCCTGGGTCTTCCTGTAACCACCTCAAATGAGAAGTTAGCGGCCCTCGGGATCAACACAACACAAAACAGTCGCTGAGCTGTCGGACGCGGTTATGGCTTCGCAAATAGCCAGACTGCAGAACACGGCGGCGGGCAGAGTCATCCTCCACCGGACCGGAACGGCAACGGAGCTCCGCGCCCTCGATGGGCAACGATCACTCCCGCCTGAGGTCAGAGGCAAGATCAAGGCGAACCCGATGCGGAAGCAAATGAGTCATGAACTTCATGAAGGATGACGCAAGGCTCACGCTAACAGACAGCGCCGACAATTCAAGGGTGACTCGTACGTAACGTACGTGGACGTGGCGGCGTACCCTGTAGGGGGCCTCTTCGCGGTAGCCGCCGTGAACGGGAGTGACAACTCCTTGACCCTCGCGGCCTCCGTCAGGCAGAGACGCCAGCTGCGGCTGAGACCATAGCCGCGGCGCTAGTAATAAAGCAACATGACAGGGTGAAGTTCATGTCGTTACCGACTCGCAGCACGCCTGCTGTAACTTTACCAACGGACGAACACAGCTGCTGGTGGCTCAGATTTTAGGCCCGAGGCGGCAAGAATCCCATCAAATCACGTGGACGCCGGGCCACGCGGGTCTGGAAGGGAACGAAAGGGCGAACTCCCTAGCTCGAGCACTAATCAACCGAGCGGGGCAATACCAGTCCTCTCATCAATCCCCACCCTTTGCTTTCGTGCCCCTGCCATCTAACTACTGCAACCGACTCGAGATCCAGCGACTCAACCGCAGGATTTATCCTCCTCCTCACAGAAAGCTCAGCATTGAAGAGGCAGTAGCTTTAAGACTTATTCAGACCAACACATTTCCAGACCTACACAGATACAGTAAAATATTCCCACATACATTTCGCGGCATCTGCCCCTGGTGCGGCGACACACGCCCTACACTATTTCACATCTCGTGGGGGTGCGGGGGCAAACCTCAACAATTAAAGATACCTAGCACGTCATTTGAGTGGTGGGAGGTACAGCTGACCGGCGATACCCAGGTGGGACAAGAAGCTCTCGTCCAGCAAGTACGTCGAGCAGCCATGGCCAGTGGAGTCCTGGAATGAGGGCACCACCCACTCGACCTCAAGAGCAACGACCTCGATGGTCCAATTAAATGTTTTCTCTCTCTCTTGAAAATTACATCATATGTAATAAAACAGGAAAAGTGTTATTAAATATTATTGTTTGAAAAATGGCACAGGCCCACCGTGATCACCTGTCACACTGCCGAAGCTGTAGAGTTTTTTGTTTCTTTGTTTTTATTTCTACGCGATGGCAACGAAATTGTCGACCGGTTTTTACCGCACCTATGTGAAGGACGACCTTCGCCAAGGACTCGACCGAACGTACTTGCATCGGCAAGGCGGTTTCAGGTGACACATATTATGACACATATATGTAGATTACATTGTGCGACTACTTCGTTCAGGGGGTGTGGTTTCCACCCATGAATCAAATAGTTTTGGATAGTAATAGTAGCATACTTTACAATGTGAATTACACTTGTCCAGCGATGCGACCGTTCACGAACTGTGCCAGCGTTCAAAGCAGTAGTAGATGCTGGACTACAGATATATTTGCTCACTCTATAGATAGCGCATGGACCAAGCCTGCGATATCAATGGTTCTAAATCTATAAACGTTCTGCGGCATGACCATGCGAGGTCTTATTGCGGCGTTGGCCCGTTTCTTTTTTTTTTTTTTTTCGAGAGAGAGTAATTGGCAACCAAAATTTCTATTTCCAATTTTGGTCGTCCCGTTCTCTACGATGCACTCACCCGTAGTACGGAAATTTTGCCCTCGCAAATAGCCATCGCATTCTTTTTATCCGATCCTAGCCCAATATTAGAGGCTGACAGGGTAAAAAAGGAAATACCGAAGCAGATGGCTTATACATGTATGTTATACATAACATATACATGTAGATTAATATCATCCGCAATGATCGCTGTATAGAGCAGCGTCATCGCACTTACACTTGACACTAGCGTAGACGTGTCATAGTTATTTCATGCCTACTAGATTTGATATGCTTGAGAACGATGCCGGTGTATCAGAAATATTGGATAGCGCCTGGCGCTAAGAAGTTTCGGGGTTGCACGAGAATGCGCGCTTATGTTTTAGTTCCTACGCCAAGCCAACAGATACTGAGCAGATCTTCCATTTCCTGGCAATTCAAAGACGCCGGTTCTCTTGGTATAAATAAAACCGATTCACGAAAAATAGTTCACACTAGCTCTCAACAGATGCATTTCCGCATATTTTAGAGACCGACGCCCCGACAGGCTACACGCTGGGTCCGCGATAACCTTGTATGAAGGGACATTGCATAAACCTCACAAAGGGCGAGCTAAAACATCTCCAAATTGTTCCCCAGCACGCAACAGCTCTACTTTCAACCAGCGCCGTGCCGGATCGCACAACTCAGAGAGGAGGAAATAGCTCGCCCTTTCCTCCTCGCCCGATGAAAAGGTCTACAGATTGGAACCGTATCTGACTTTGTCACCTTCTTCCGCGCCGGTGAGCAAGCATACCAAAACACACAAACTCAAGTTTGCCTGATTTTGCTCATGGGGCTTCAACCTAATAAGCTAACGGAATAATCGACTGAAGAGAAAGCTAATAATAAATCGTCCTGCGCTAGGCATTGAACATTCAAAAAATGTGTTAATCATCCAAGTCCTTCCTCCGCCTGCTGCACCAATCAAATAATTTACTGATTCCAGTATCCTTGTGATGCTTATTATAACGTGAGAGATCAAGAGCACATTGCGGTCAGATTCAAACAAGAAATCATTGAATACCTGGAGCTCCTTATCATATATGGCCAGTTGCAGAATCGAATCAAATTTTGCAAGGAGTAGATTTTCCTTCGGAAGAGCAAGAAGTTGGATCGGCGGAGCACTGCTCTGCCAAGCTTCTCCAAATTGGAGAAAAACCGTTTAAATAAAACACACACACAGGTCTGCCACTGTTTGTAAAACATTTATTAGAGTCGAAAGTGCCAAACTCACTAGCATACATCAATGTAAAAGATTAACAAACATGGAGTGTGCAAAATTCACGCACAACATTTTGCAGGCAGGTTACATTCTTGCTGGCAACACATGAAATTTCATGCGCACTAACATAACAATGGCACGGCGAAAACAATTTACACTTTTACTCGCTCGTCTACTCTATATAGCGCTGCAAAGGTTGCAAATAAATATTCACGGGTGTACACACGACACTTGTTCATTTACAGAGTTCTGTGCAGAAAATGTACACGTTTACTCGCACGTTTGCTCTATATAGCGCTGCAAAGTTGCAAATAAATATATATACACGGGTGTACACACGGCACTTGTTCATTTACAGAGTTCTGTGCAGAAAATATACACTTTTACTCGCTCGTCTGCTCTATATAGCGCTGCAAATAAATATTCACGGGTGTACACACAATGCTTGTTCATTTACAGAGTTCTGTGCGGAAAATGTACACCTTTACTCGCTCGATTGTCTGCTCTATATGGCACTGCAAAAGTTGCAAATAAATATTCACGGGTGTACACACGACACTTGTTCATTTACAGAGTTCTGTGCAGAAAATGTACACGTTTACTCACACGTCTGCTCTATATAGCGCTGCAAAGTTGCAAATAAATATATATTGCTATCGCAATTACAGCTGAAATAATATTCTTTTCATGCGAGTGTAAAGGTGGGCGCTTAGCATCAATCAGCATAACATCCTCCTCTCTTGTACTATTAGGCTGTGACCCGTGATCCGCAGAGGGCTAACCTACAGGACACACACAGCTTAGTGCAAAGCAGGGCAGGCTATGACCAGCGGCATGTCTTCAGTTACTCCATTCCCCCGGACGCCAACCGGACGTTATTCTGGTTAACCTCCCTGCCTTGTAGTTATCTCTTTCCCTCCTTGAAGCTCCTACGTAACTACAACGAGCCCATTAACCACACTAACAAAAAAAAAGAAAACGTCAGCCTTATGTTCAGCAACTACTACATCGTTCTTTAAGTTAAATTGAGAATACGTTCTATTAAAAGATTAGAGCGCCAGCCTAACATTGTGCCACTTTCGGGTACTCGCTACAACCACACCTCAAGTTCAATGTGCACTTAACTCACCAAGTTCGCACGTAATCATTTATAATGAGTCATTTCTATCGACATCTTCTTTCGCTGTACCCATTTTACTTTAAGAATGGCTATGTTACTTCACGGAAATACCGGTGTTACTCCGTTCTAACACGTAGCCAACATTTCAACACCAGACCTCGGAAGTGCAATGCATTCGATTATAATTAGTACAACCTTACTGATATTTGAACATACAGATGCAGCCTGCTATACACAGAATCGTTACCTCATTAACTTATCGTGGTGAGACAGACAGCTAGTGACTTTTTTTCTCACTTGCGTATAGAACATCCGCCGTATCAGAGTTACTCTGGAAAGCAGATCACTCACCATGGCTCTTCGAGGCATAGTTATCATTATTAATTCCCAACAATACATGCGCAAAGTCTCACTATCAATAGAGCTGGCATCTTCGTGGTTGGAAGATGACCCGGTTATTAAGTTCGCTGGAATTAAAACACCACCCTTTCTTTCGTAGTACTATCAAAGGAGCATGTCGTACAATAGGTTATCCATTCAGAAATATGTGCGCGTTTTAATCTCCTTTGTGACTGTCCCCGTTACGCAGTGCGAAGAAAAGTGCTCGTGACCGCTCTCGCAAAACTGGACAATCGCCCCTTTACAGAGGAAAAAGCTCTAGGACACTGGTCCAGACGGGCTTCGGCACTCAAGGCCTTAAGGGCTTTGTTGAAGTTTTTAAGGACATGCCAATTGTGTGACCGCCTCTGAACGTTGTAGCGCGTAGTTTCGCGTTACTGTGTCAATTTTCTTTGTTTTTCATTTTTTTTCCTCTTCTTCTTTCTCCTTTTATTCCCTTTACCCCTTTCCCCAGCACAGGGTAGCCAGCCGGGACTTACACTGGCTAACCTCCCTGTCTTTCCTCTCCTTTGTCTCTCTCTCTCTCTCTTTAATCGCATAAGCACAGTACATTTATTCTGAGCTCTAATACGCACCAAGTTGCTGCAGTGAACCGCACTAAACGTCATGCGACCGAACTTATCCTTCCCACTCAAATTGTGTGGTAGCTTTAAATAACAAGATCTTTAAGATATTCAGTTTACATTCGCCAATACAATCATAGCACTGATACAATTTGCAAATGAGTGCGATGAAAATGAAAAAAAAAGCGGTCTCTGACATGAGCAGAATCCATGAGCATCGCGTACACTGAACCATATCTCGGAACTTGGCCATCAACCATAGGAGCTGATCAAGAGGTTGACACGTACGCTTTTCGGGAGGAAGTACGGTGCGTCCGTCTCCAGCAGCAGCCGGTCCAGAGGAATCTTGCGGCCGACCTCAGCAACCGGACCCGCGTTCGGGAATCCCACCAGCGGAGTAAGCCCGAGGCACAGTTTGGGGAATGTGTCCATCCACAACTGCGCCTCGGACCAGTCCCCGGTAAAACAGTGGCGGTGTATAGGCCAGTCAGCTGGCAGCATCAGATTGGGCCTAAAGATAGGAGCAAGCGGTTAGCACTGCCACGGACGATGCTCCGAGTGTGTGGGTGTCATGTAACAATTGTGACGATGAAATATATCAGGCACTTCTCGCTGATAAAAACAGACCAGCAGGTAGGACCAACGCCAAACAAGTTAGATTTAGAGAGAATACAAAAAAACGCGCTCCTGAAGCAGGAGTATGTTAAGTGCTGCATTTATTGTGAGTGCACAACGTACGACTATTTGAACAAATTAGCGATGGAAACAGTGCTGAAATATTGGCGGGAAAAGTTAAACATTTTATCTAGATATAACGTTCGTAATCTTAGAATTGTACGCCGACAGCGTACTTACCGTAGCTCTACGAAGTAAAACAAGAAAGTGAAAAACCGGTGCCATAGCCTCATGTTACTTCACGCAGTATGGCATTATCTTACCCTGAGCTCTAGTAAAAATGAGGGACTCATCCTCTCCCGAACAATTGGCTGATTCAAATTTTACATACAATTGGGAGATATAACAAGAAAATACGCAATGGCGTAATCAAGTCCGTAACGCCATGCTCCAAGGCAGTGCTGCCGACATTGAAGTTTCCGGATAGGCTTTAAGAAGCCACGAATCCCTCCGTACAACGAGTCATAACAATGCTCGGGTATAGACAACGTGCTAGTCTATAGATAATCCCTGTAATAAGGAGTAATCAAGCTAGCAGTGCTGCAGAGATGCCGCATTACCTCCTTGAGGATTCTCAGCGTATCCATCGAGGAGTCCCTTGAATGAATAACAATGGGCAGCCGCCCATTCCTCCCCAGTTTCAGCTGGTGCCGAAACACGCGCTGCTGTAGAGCCCGGTCGCAATTGTTCCTGCAACGTGCGAACACAAAGGTAAGCGACTTACTATACAATTAGTTGTCACCGTTTACGCCTGCCCTGAATCCAGAAACACACTAATCTTGATTTGAAAAATCTGTTTTGTAGCTTAATTTACTACAAACCAACCAACCAGGGAAGTCGTGGAATAAGCTTATGCTAGAATTTTGATCATGCAAGCTTCACAGACTAAAACAGATTCAGGATGACAACACTTTTACAACCCTGTCGTTTTGAAATGTCAAAACCAAGCATTTTATTTTAAACTTGGCATTCCGCACCTAATCACAGTGCGCCCATGCCCCCCAAAATGAAGAAGGCTACGCTCTGCAATGTCGAGCAATTGTGATAGAACAGCACTCCAAACACTTTTCTTGTAGTCAAAATTTTCTTGAGAAAACGAATTGATCGACTACTTCCAAAACAGAAAAGAGGAACGGGCGCCCACTCAATAAGCTCGGTGAGCCTAAGATCCACCCACACTAAATTCATGGCAGAGAGAACTCACTTGCTGGAATAATCAAGCCCAATTTCGCCGAGTGCCACGACGCTTGGCTGCTCCAGGGCCGCGATGAGGTCGTCGTCGATGTCTTCATCGTACTGCCGGGCCATGTGTGGGTGGCAACCGAAAGCGGCCCAGACACCGTCCTCGGACAGGAGTCCCTCCCACACGTGGCGCTGCGTAGATTGCAAACATCGGTGTCAATTTCAAGTCCTCAGTTCGCGAGTAAAAAATACGGCATTTGCGGGAGAGCTTAACCGTAGAGTTGGGCAAATATTTCAGCGAAGCATTACATGCTGAGTAGGCCGAAACTTACTTGGTGAAACCATAGAATCCTGTTCCCAATATACAGGGGGAGATATGCGCAAATTAATCCCATTATGCGCGCGATTCAGAGCTGCCATCCGGAGTACAGTCACAAACGACCCATTTCGCGCGATTACAATAGGCGCGGCGGTGCAAAACATTCTACGAACCCGTCCGCTTTCGCTGTTCCCCATACCCCATAGGTAGAAAGGAGGCGGTAAGCCTAGGCCAGAAATGCTTAAACTTATACTAAAAGGCGGAAAGCAAGCAGTATGGGACGTCTTGGTAAAAACACGACCCGTGACGATTCAAGGTGACAAAAGAGGGCCCAAAACGAGAGGATGAACCACTCGAGCATTCAATACGCGTGCACGGGCAGCCGTCCCCCTCCGCTGCCTAAGAATGCATTAAGCCGTGCGAGTTCGTAACTGGCACGATACTATATATATATAGGAACGCTGCTCACTGTTTGCAATGTACGGTAGAGAAGAAAATTATAGTGCATTTTCAATGCTGTAAAACAATTAAGTTCAATCTCTCTGAACCAGCGCTGTTGAACACGCGCGCACCATTCTATAACGGTTGTGGTGGTGGGAACATGTATACTCAGGAATGTATATACGCGCATATGCGAGCTCGTACTGCTAACGCATATATAAATGCACAACGCATCCCACATCGATTTAACCCCCATGTGCATCATTCCTGCGAATAACAAATTCCGCACAACACCGACCGCTTTAGAACGCTTCGCGTATCTTGGACAGTTTCCGTACAGGAAGTATCCCCTTATCTCTTTATAAAGCGCTGCGAATTTACCATTATATTTCTTCATTATCTATACTGGAAAACGTAAGCGACATTACGCATATATTCTCGAGTGAGCTCTTTCATATCCACACGTTCGTGGCGGCGATTTATACCTGTAGTCGAAATAGCTGTTACCGTTTTTCAGACCCGCGAATTCTCCCAGGGCAACTGCAATATTATAGAAAACGTCTACGTGGCCGAAGGAAAGCAAGGATATGTGCTAAAGCTATCCGTGTATCCATACAACGACAACTGGATTATTGATTACCGGCTATCACTACATGACAGCCTAATTTGCCTTTCAGTGATCTACGCATTCCAAAGACGTCGGAATACATTAGCTTATTGAAAATAGTACCTTCTTGAATGTGGCGGGGTCGCAAAAGACGGCGACGCAACCTTCATAGCACGTGGGGAATGTTTCCGAATTTCTCGTCCTGAATTGGGCGTAGGAACTGTGGTGGGCCGTTCTCCGAAAAAGAAAGTCCAAATGACAATGGGTGTCTATGAGGCCCACTTTTGAAGAGATCGTGTACGGCCACCGCTTGACGACTGGTGACGTCATCGTGGCTGTTCTCGAGGTTGGGAGAGTTGGGGACGACTCTTCCCGTTTCCAGCACGAAATCACTTGGCACAAGTGTTGGTGTCCTGCAGGCAAAGGATGTCATAACTTACTCTTGTTACTCACTCATAAACAAGAAAGCATAAATCAATGTGAAAAAGAAAGCCGTCAAAAATCATTACTTCACAAGCGCGGACGTTTCCTATAAATGGGCTATTGCAAAAAAGAAAGGACTTCCCCATATGTTCCCGATTACCGATACAATTAAGACCGCTTAGCGCTGGGTAGCGATGTTCTAACCTCATGGCACTAAAATTCAGAATGCGATAATCAGTTGCCTATCGAAATAGAAAGGTAAATCTGAAATAAAAGGCTTGCTTCAACAAATTAATTTACTCCGGTGCTATACCTTCGCGTCACTTGACTATCAAACATTTGCATCTTTTGAAAGAATGCATTGGAGCAAGAAAGGGTAATGAGTAAGGTGAAACTAACCTGTGAATAACTGAGCAACAGTCTCCAACGGCGTCTCTGCTGCGTCGTAAGATAGCACCACTACGAGTCGGTTCAGTGTACAAAAACACGTGGTCGAAGGACGTGCACTGTCGACAAGGCTAATCCAAAGATCTGGTAGCGAATGTTCCTTCGTGCAGATGACCGCGAATATATAGGCAGGAAAGAGAGAGGTTCGAAGGGGGAGAGGAGGTGGCGCTTTAGGGGTTTCCCCTCCTCGCATTTCTTTACGCCGGGGGGACAACAGCCAATAGTAAACCTCGAAAGTGGAGAGGAGAAAGCAGGCACGAACTGCTTGTTCCTTTCTGAACACGGTACCGGGAACTAATGGTGGGGTAACAAAAAAGGCAGGGAATCCATGGAGGGTCCTCAGAAAAATAAAAAGAGGTAAGCCCAATGAGTCTTGCAGTGGAATGTTTCTTGAGAAAGTATGGACTGTTTTACGGAAGCATTGAGGAGCCGCCATCTTGGGCTATTTACGCTGCTGTTTTCTGTCTTTTAACGACGAAGTGTACGTTGCTACAGTCAATTCGCAAGTTCGAGCATAGTAGTACAAATGCCTTCACCGTTTCATGACCATGTTACGTCACTTCTAACAAAACATAGAAATAGTTTGCCTAACATTCCAAGATTGCGGCGCCCATGAAGCCAATATAAAATCATATATATGACAGGTGATTGGTTACAGTGTGACGGGGTATGGTTGGATACATCTCATAGTTTGATCAAACGTTACGGCGGGCCCGATTCAAGGGCCCCTTACATTTCAGTGATATTTCGAGGCCAATAATTGGAAACTTTGATGTGTAGGCTACCAGAAAACGACTCTAACAAACATGCTATTTACTTCAAGCAAAGTGCTAAAAACTGACCCCTGCCATAGGGCGGCTCTGAAGGTGGATTACCAGTCAAACTGTTTTGCGCACGACATAAAGTTGACACACATTTAGATCAAAGGTATAAGCAAATTTATTTCTATTGAGCGGTACCAACGGACGTCCCGAATAACGACAGAACCACACGTAGAAATTTATTCTGGATCGGCGGAACACGAACGAACACACATTTTTTTTATCACTGTGCCTTAGTCGATGGTCTTATCAGCACCATGTTCGTGTCAGTTGCTTCATTCTATGCTGAAGCTTATACGTGATATCACTTGGATATTCATTTATTGCCCTGATCGGTGTGTCATCGTGACTATAGTACACACACACATTCTCGCAGCAGCGCTCTTATTATATGCCTGCGCAACGAGAAATGTGTCCGTCACGTAAGATAATTAATGGCTCATACCCCCGTAAGCAAGAAAAAAAATATATTGCACAAAGTACTCTGATATTGAAGAGAATGCCGATTAATAACTAATCCACTGAAAATACTTATCCAAGTGATGAGACGTACAAGCTTTTTCATTGAAGGCAGCGATGTTAATCAAATTTGGGAGCTGTGTTCTTGCACACAAATATTTGTTGACGGACACGGGAAATCCACGGAACGCTGGCCATAAATCAGGCTATTAGGATAAAACATTTAGCCCATATAACCACAACGCCTCGTATCTTTTACCATCTAATTACATTCTTTCAGTCACACAACCCGTTAAATATAACCTAGGTGCCCTTTTGTTCCGTCAAATCAATTAGGCACGATGCGACAGCTTGATACCACAATGTTCTCTAATAAATACTAATATCACCAGGTTTGCAATAAATAGGAATTTCATTTTACCCAAAATACCTACTAATTATGGCAGGCAGAGCGTCCATTTTTCATCTGTCGCATTCTGGAACGCACTACCATTAGATGTAAAAACACTTTCAAATTCACGAATTCAATAAACAACCATAGAAGATTACACACGAACGCAGTATAATTCGCTAACTCCAACGTATATGCAAGGCAAGGACATCAAACAGGAACCTAATGGCACGACAATTAAAATCAAATGAAGGCACCCTGAAAGAGTGGTTGTATGAACCACTGTGTTCGTCACGTCACTTACGCTGTTACTTTTTTTAGTAGTCGGCGAGATTATGTTACATTGCTTTGTTTCATGACATTTATGCGCATGTAGTTCTTCAGTCATGCTAATCATACTATAAAACCTGTAATTCTTCCATGCTAACGATTTGTTGAAACTGCTGTAATTTATGTTTTAATACGCTTACATTCTAAAAATGGTCCCATTGCCGTGTTTGACTTCGTGGCCTCCTTCTTTATATTAACAACTTGTGAACTTTCTAATCATCTGAATAAAAACCGAATATGATATTGATTATCATAAAGAGCTTCGCTGTAATAAGTGATTCACAAATATGCGTCAGGAAACTGAAAAGGGATACCAAGCCTGCTACCGTAGTGGGGAATTTTCTATCTGCTTTGTGTTAATTGTAGCCGAAGCATTCTCAGTGAACTCAATACCACGCTCTGATGACACTTGATGGTTAGCATGCTTCTTGACCAGTAATAAGTAAGAGGGACATGCGTATAACCTAACTCAAGTGCAGTATACCTCCTCCCCCCTCCGCAAGAAAATAAGGATGAGCTCAAAGGCTTTCGGAGCGATTCTCCAAACCTTTACTGTCATCGTAGTGTTGATACCTCTGCCATACCCCACACGTGGCGTCGAGATATAAGGTATTGGTTTTGTTACAGACTTTTTTTGAGAACAGAACCAGCTTTTATAATAGAAGGGTGCTCCGGGTTCGACAATACTGTGGTTGAAAGTGTACATGGTTATAAAATAGGTTTCACTGGCGCAACATTTGAGCAAATGCACAATTATCAGCAAAATGCTAACTGCCCAACTTTTTTTGTTGAGCGACATCATATAACGAATCGAGCATTTCATTATCCATGGTTGTGACATTCGCGGGCGCATTTTTTTGTTACATGAAACAATACAGATTGACATGTGCCAGTAGGGTCTTCGCATGTTTTCTTGTTGTTGATGTTTCTTGCATGTTCGATATGACCATGTTGGTTCCAATGCGCGTCATTTTTTTACCTCAGGAACCCTTATAAGTTCTTTATTATGAAGGCCTCTTGCGGTTTACTTTCTTTAACGGCAGCTTTGGCTGGTTAATTGCTCAGGAACCAAGGCCGCAGACAACTGTATGCGCACTCATCGTTGCCGTTATGCGACAATAGAAATGTTGAAGTTTTAAGAAAGCGCAAATCTGCCTTCACGATAACTAGTCGAGCAAGCTGTCAGAGGTCTCTCGCAGCAGGTAGTGAAATGCCGTGCATTCAAGAGTTCCCAGTACGTGGCTACCGCGACGAATGCACGTGTATCAAAGCATGAAACCCACGTCCCATTGTGTCCCCCCCCCCCCCCCCCACTCCTTTGACAGCGCGACAAGCAGGGGTCGCTTTCACAAATTCTCGGTGTCAGAAGACTGAAATTAACTTTGACCAGAAGCTGTCATGTACTTCCTCGTTTATCGGTGAGTGTAGCGATAATCTTACAATCAAAACTGTGACTCATTGCAGCTGCAGCAGTTAAAGTGCAACGTTCCTGATAAAGTACTCGCGCAGACGTCAATGAGTCATCAATTATTCACCGTAACCTTCGTCACGTCCAGGAATTTCGGACATTGCCTCTTCGGCTATATTCCCTACTTTACCGCCGCGTTTCAGCGTAACTGAATGGGCCGTGTTTTCAGATAATGATGTTTCAGAAGGCCGCTCGAATTCCAACAACTTTCAGTTATCGGCGTCGAGATGGTAACCGTGTCGTTTTAATAGGATGCGTATTAACTTTGACATGGCGCATGTTACGGTGGACAACTTACGAATCATTCTCGTCTGCCAATATTTTAACTGGAAGGTTGCTCCTTGATTGTCGAAACTCCAATATGGCCCATCTGTTTCTCGCTATCTATTTGTGGTTTAAGATTATCGCTACACCTACCGATAAAGTAGGAAGCACATTAAAGATATTTGTCGAAGGTCACGCGAGTCTTTTTAACGCTGATAATTTGTGAAACGGACCTCTGCTTCTAAGGCTGTCCAAGGGGTGGGGGGCACGGTGGGACGAATATTTCACGCTTTGACCCAAAGGGCCTTCGTCACAGCCGCTGCGCATTGCACTGTAGCAAATAGCTATAAATGTAAAGATATTTTACACACCAAAAAAATAAATATCCTCTGAATGCTCTGAAATATCCTCTGAGAAGGCCACCACGCGAAGCGACAGAACAACAATGGTGCCCGGCAGAACTCGTCCTGAAACGAAGGGCGGAGGGGGCATTTTCGCTCTGCTCCACCAGATCACCTTAGATTGTATTGCAGAATCTAACGACGAACTTGTCTTTCGGAATAGGTGCGGTTTTTCGGTTGTGTCCTTTTGAGAAATTTTGGACTACTTAAACTGTACATGCAGAAATCGGGTGTTTGTATAGGTTTTCGGGTGGCGCCACGTTCTTTTTTTTCATGGCGCGGCGGGTGGGTCTAGAAAAAAAAACGTTCCCAGAAGAAATACCCCCGGAAGATACGTCCCCTCAAGAATCGCTTTCCGGGAAAACAAAAACAAAAAACAAGCCCCAAGCGAAAAATTCACCGTAGGACGAATTCCCTGCGAATTCACTTGACAAACAACTCCTCTTTATTCGACACTTGGCTTAGGCTTATGCGGGTTTAGCGCCCCAAATCGACTCGGACTATGAGGGGTGCCGCAGGGGAGGGCTTCGGATAATTTTCGTCCGGCTTGGGTTCTTTAACATGCACCTGACATCGTATAGTACAGTACACAGGCCTATCAATGGACACTTTCATGGCTTGGAGAATAAATGTAACCATGAAATACCATGTAGTACCAGGGGATATCACAGCCATGCAGTGGAGGCCATTCCAAGAAAAAAGCACACCATATAGCACTCCGGTCGGTGACGGTTGAAGGGCCTAACTATCCAGTGACGCATTTGCTTGGGCCACAATTTTACCACGGCCTTATTTTTTATTCATTTTTATGGGCGGCCCGCATCTGTCGGTAGTTGAGTCACTTCCATGCGGAGGGGCAGTATAGCTGTATATACATTGTCGCAGCTTGCCACAGTTAAACGCAGCCTAAGCCTTGATAGAGGACCGACGAACCAGCAATAGGACTACAGCAGGTGGAAATAAAAAGAAGCAGCGGGAAGCAAAAACGACAGAAGATGAAAGCTAAAATCACAGAAAAGGTGAAAGCAAGAATCAATAGAAGTTGGCAATAACAAAAGAAAATGAGTTCCTGGGAGAAATGAGGCAGAATAATGACGTCAAAATGAGAATAAACGATACGAATGACAATGCAAGTCAACAAAAACACGGCTTAAGGATTGAGCCTGCAGAGCTGAGGTGCAAGAGTAAAGTGAACGTAACAACTAATAAAAGAACGAAGTTAAAACTGAATCGTAAATTAAAAAGTGAATGGGAAGTGAAAATGAGAATAAAGGAAAGGAATGAGAATGCAAGCAAACAAAATCACGGCTAAAGAATGAAACGTACAAAGCTGAGGTGCAATAGTAAAGTGAACATAACTAAAAAAACAACGAAGTTAAAACCAAATCGTATGTACAATAGGCCTCAGGAAACCTATTTCCGTCGTCCCTGTATATGTCTAGTCTTCACATTGGTTGTGTACATGCCGCTACAGGGCCATGAGCGCTGACTTGTTCCATTTCTTTGGAGGCACACCGACTCGACACTGGGCCATCTTCATTGTAACGGTGGCTTCTTCGAACTGCAAGGCGCCAATGGCCTTCCACACTATTGAGCAGCTGTGGCCCACCATGCTTCCTAGCCTTTTGTTCCAGGCCTCCGCATGATGGTTCGTCCTGTGTCCTCCGTCAAGAGTGGCCGAGTAGACGTTCCACATGTCAGGGGTACAAGTGTGAGGTGTTCGCCGCAGGCTAACCACGTTTTCAGCTCTGTTTATCCGCCTGCAGGTACCCGAAACATATGTTGCATAAAATTATTCTAGTATTTCTCCGCCAGCTTCTGGCATTAAACCTTTCAATGTGATCATTCCATCTTGTACGTGTCAAGCGGAAGAAAAGCGAGGGTGTCCAGCATTCCCATGAAAGTTCGAAACCCCTGATCTTGCCTGTAAAGGTTGATCAACCCGAGCTCTTGCATTTTTCACCAGGTGCTTTGGCACAGATGGAAGAATCACACCTTTATAGTAATGTAACATTGACAGCATTCATATTCGCCCTTTCAATGTCGTACATAACGACATCCGGATACAAATTGAGTCCAAGTAGTTCGCGTACTGGTCAAGTTGTGACCAGGACAGATCTTCGTAAGCTTCTTGTTATTTTTTTCCTTGTCGTGAAGGCATAAGCAACTAATACAACGCCCTCGCCAAGCGGTATAACAATAAAGTATAACTGCATAAATCCCTTGGGAGCGAGATCGAAGTTTTCGTCTCTAAACCAGGTGCTGCTCTCGGCTAGTAACATTAAGCATCTTGTGCTGGCGAATACAAGTAATAGGGTTTCAGCCTCTGGGCCATTATCGTAGCACAGGAAGCGCTCTGGATGGTCGCCCGCTGTCATAGTCCAACGTAGGCCGTCGTTCTGCGCAGCTCCAACCTCAAGGCAAGAGAGTGGGCTGTCCAGCAGGCCCGATAGGCGGCGACGAGGCAAGGCCTCGAATTCCCCTGATGGGAGATCTGAGTTCGGGTCGCTATACTTTGCCGGATTTATAATAAAATTGTTTCCATCCAAGGTTCCCGAATAACAAGGTCCGTGACGCTGAAAGGATTCGGTGGGTAGATTTTTCTCCGCTGTAGGCGAATGCAGCGTTTCCGGCTCCGCTCGCTGTTCATACGACATTGTTTTTGTCACAAAGGTTTCTGATGGAATCTGCGACAATGGCGCGAAGATTTTCTCTCCAGACAATTGCAGTCTGTTTCATTTTCTGGTTTGTTATTGCAATCCCTCCATCTGTATTTCAAGATGGGAAGATAAAATTGAAATTGAAATTGAAATAGTAATCGCAGAATTATCTATACAGGGTGGTTGTGGGGAACACTTAGGCGGTAGTCTCTTAAGGATTTGTCGAGTGCCTTTGCATCCATTACGTTTAGCACGACCCCCGCGGGTGCCGGAGGCAGTATCTTTTGGTCTTGTGTACATATAACCGCCAAGGCACAGTTTGTGCCTCCTTTGTTCGACTTAATTGTCTCCATTCTGCAAATACGTGCCGTATCATTTAAGTCAACACCAGGACAAGTATCAACTTTCGATGGCAGTGCTTACGGTTGCTGCACGTCTGCTAATCCGTACACTTACCTTGCGAGCGCTGGTGCGACCACCAAACTGCTGCCTTCAGATGCAATGCATAGGCACTGAACTGCCACCCCTTGTATGTTGTTTCAGACTCGTGTGAAAGCTAGATGACATTGTATCTGACATACGCATTGTATCTCACATTGTATGTGACATGAAACATATATACATATGGTCGAAGGTTGGCCGAGTTGGTTGGTCATTATTGCGTCCAGTCTGTATTCTCGTCTTGTCCTCGCCTTTTGAGCCACGGAAATAAAATATAGATTAGTTTTTGCGCATTTGCTTTTGCAAACTGCAGTCTTTACGGGGTTTTTTTTTTTCTTTTTTTTTTGAGTCAGAAATTGAGGAATGAAAGCGATACCTTACAGTAACACTTGAGGACTGGGAACGTTTGTTCCTACATCGCAAACGAGGACATTTCTTCCGGGGACGTTACTTCCAGAACCCCGGTAGATAGTGCTGTAATCGCCAATCTTCAGGACGGTGTATCCGTCTTCAAATATGCGGACGATTATTCGATTTTTATTGACAAATCACGCACGCCACAGAGTAATGAAGACATCGTTGATTGCTTTGAAAAAGAAGGCACGCGTCTAATATTCACCGCCGAGCTGCCACGTAATTATAGATTGCAGTTTATTAACGTGTGCATAAATTTTTTTGCGGATCATGTTTGCCGGCAGTACACTCCACTACCTACGAAACTGGTTTTAGATTTGACGTCGGGACATTCAACAATTGTGAAACGCGGAATTGTGCCGCCGTGCTTATGCGCCGCCTTGGGCAGAAAGCACGACTCATGCTACTAAACCATTACAACGAGTCTTGGCGCAACGGTTTGGTTCCACGTGAATGGAAATGCAGCCGCTTGGTTCCACTTCTCAAACCTGGTAAATCACCGTTAAACTTGTCATCGTACCGCCCCATCGCTCTGGCCAGCTGCATAGGGAAAATAATGGAACGAATGATTTTGACGCGCCTGGAATGGTACCTGGAAAATTACAACGTGTACCCAGATGCTATGTCTGGCTTCCGGCGAGGGCGCTCATCCATAGATAATGTCATCGATTTGGTTACGTTTGTTCAGCATCAAAAACGCCGGAAACGACTCACTGCTGCATTATTCCTAGACATAAAAGGCGCCTATGATAATATAGCACATTATGCCATTATAAATGCTCTTATTGAAGCCGGAATCGGTGGCCGCACTTTTCAGTGGCAGTGCAGTTATTTGACCGACAGGCATTTTTTCGTGATGACCGAGGATGGCGCCACGACTCAACACCAAACGTGCCGTGGAGTACCGCAAGGCGGAGTGTTGAGCCCGACGCTATTCAACCTAGTGCTCGTTGGCCTAGTCCGATACTTGCCCAACACAGTTCAGGTATCAATATATGCCGACGATATCTGCATTTGGGCGTCTGCCGTAACACGACTGTAGGTTCGAGCACGGCTACAAAAGGCAGCTACGATAACATCTCTGTACTTGCGAAAACAGAACTTAGAGCTGTCTTCAGAGAAATGCTGCCTTGTTACATTCACTCGGAAGGAAATGCAGCGTTACAGTGTAAAGGTCAATGGGCAAGCAGTAGCAAATGCACGGAAACACCGCTTTTTAGGGGTAATTATTGACCGAGACCTATCATGGAGCCCGCATGTTTCATACCTGAAGAAGAGATTATTGACAATAATACATCTCAAATTTCTCGGCGGAAAGTCATGGGGCACTTCGGTGCGGTCAATGCTGCAGCTGCATAACGCCTTGTTCCTCGGTTTCGCAAGATAAAGCCTCCCTGTGATTGGGAACACCTGCAAAACAAACCTGCGTGTACTCCAGGGACTACAAGCTCAAGCCCTAAGGACGTGTCTCGGTCTTCCGAGGTGTGCGTCTACAGCGGCAACGATTGTCATAGCTCGAGATCACCCAATATCAACGTACTTGGCAACCGACGCTCTCGAGGAGCATATTCGGCACGTTGCCCGATTACCTTCTCACCATCTTGCCGCTCTACCCACAGAAAGGCCACACACAACTTTCAGTCGTTTAATTGATGCCAATCGTACCTCATTGCCATCGAACTACATGCCTGCAGAAAGACCATCCTTACCTTTATGGTGCCTGCACAGACCTGACATACGCCTCACCATCCCAGGAATCATGAAGAAAGCCAACATGCCATCGTTTGCCCTTAAGCAGGCCACGTTAGAACTTTTACATGAGGTGCACAGTGGCCGCGTACACGTTTACATCGACGGTTCAGTCACATCTGCAAGCGCAGCTGCCGCTGTGGTGATACCAATAAGATCCGTCAAGATACAGCTAAAGACGTCACATGTATCATCAACGACAGCTGCTGAACTGTTAGCCCTGCGTGCGGCTCTTCATTTTATTAAGGAGGAACCACCCCACGCATGGTCAATCTTCTGTGATTCCAAGGCAGCCCTACAGAGTGTACTCTCAGCACTGCGCCATGGATCACATGAGCAGCTCGCCGCAGAGATCAGAGAAGTCCACCATCGACTAGTTGACGAAGGACACGATATAATATATCAGTGGTTGCCTAGTCACTGTGGCATACATGGCAATGATCGAGCAGACGCAGCTGCCCGATCTGCCCATGACGGCGTCAACTGCGTTGCCATTCCTCTTTCGAGAGCCGACGCAGCGAAAAAACTTGCCGCACTTGCGCGTGACCTGACATTAGCCCAGTGGAATTCATCCGATTTCACAAGTGCACGCCTCCATACTCTGGACCCTAATTTACAGCTCCATATTCCGCCCGAGCTTCCACGACGTGACTGCACCCTTCTTATCCGTCTATGGCTTGGAGTAGCATTTTCAAATGCCTACTCTTTCCTTATCAGAATGGCCAACAGCCCACTGTGTGACTTCTGCGGGTGCAACGAAACGATCGAGCATCTTCTTTGTCAGTGCTCTCGTTTTAACCCACTAAGAACTGTCCTCTCAGCCACCTTAGACAAACTGGACAAGCGCCCAATGACAGAAAACAAGATACTTGGAACCTGGCCTACGCGAACATCAGCGCGATCCGCTATGAAGGCGCTGCTGCGATACTTGAAAGACACGGGACTTTCTGACAAATTGTGACAGTACACTGTGTGGCGCAGGACTGTACGGTGACACTGCGTAAGACTAGGAATGCCTTTGCGGGTTGCGTGACAGTGCCCACAGAAATAGTTCGTGTGTACGTGCGTGTGTGCGCTTAGGTTTTTTTTTTTTCCTTTTTTTTATCCTTCTTTCTTTCTCACCTATTGCATCCCCTTTCCCCTCCCCCAGTACAGGGTAGCCAACCGGAGATAATCTCTGGTTAACCTCCCTGTCTTTCCTTTGCCTTTCTCTCTCTCTCTCTCTCTCTCTCTCTTGAAAAAAAAAAACGCCTGCACGTGCAGAGCACAAGTTTACGAATGCAAGTGGAACGCATTAAGACCGCAGGTTATAACTCTATGCACCTCATCACATCAGTTTGTGAAAAGCTCGTGCACACTGCAAAGCATGCAATATGCGGGCGTCGTCCTTCCGTTTAAAATGAAGGAAACGAAAAATTGGCAGTTATTCCCTACGCGCATAAAATTTCACACAGCCTAAAAAATGTGGCAAGGCGTCTTGGAGTTCGGGTGGCATTTAATGCACCGCACAGGCTCAGTCGCATTTTCTCCATTGTGCAAAGAAAGGCACAGGCCACGTCATTGGGTGATTCAAAATGCAGTCAGAAACATGTTACTCGTTTTCTCCATTGTGTCTTAAGAGGAAGCTTTAGCTCGGGCCCAACTCCGACGCGGCCTATTGAAATACATGTAAAAACGCAAAAACGTTTTTCTGAGATAACCCCTGGACCGATTTTAATGAAATTTGTTGCATTTGAGAGAGAAAGTTAAATTCTAGTGACTGTTGGAAGCGGAATGTTGATTTAGGGCTTGAATTTTGTTAAAAGGATTTTCAAAAATTCAGACGTTTGAAAAAAATAGAAGCACGAAGTTTACAAGCTAATAGCTCTGCATCAAGAACAGATATCGCGATTCTGTAAACGGCATCCATTAGACCATTCAAAGCGGACAAATTTGATATGTCAGTTTACATCTTACGTGAATTTGTTACGTTGTTTACGAGGGTTCTGCAAAAGTTGTAATTACACATTACTCCATTTTTTGAGGTTCATGTGTAACATATCAATTTTGTCCGCTTTAGATGTGCTATCAGGTACAATTCACAGAGTTGCGATATCATTTTTTCTTGCTGAGTTACGGAGTTGTAAACTTGATAGTTTCGTTTTCTGAAAATTTGCGATTTTTGCCAAATTTTTATAAAAATTTGACGACCTAAATCGAAAATTCGAAACCAACAGTCACTAGATTTTAAGCTTTTCTTTTAAATGCAGCAAACCCCGTCAAATTTAGTGCAGTGGTTGCCGAGAAAAACGAATTCTCCTTTTACATGTATTTAGATAGGAGCACCCGAGCTAAAGCTTCCTCTTAAGACGTGTTTCTTGTCACCCGCCGTGGTTGCTCAGTGGCTATGGTGTTGGGCTGCTGAGCACGAGGTCGCGGGATCGAATCCCGGCCACGGCGGCCGCATTTCGATGGGGGCGAAATGCGAAAACACCCGTGTACTTAGATTTAGGTGCACGTTAAAGAACCCCAGGTGGTCAAAATTTCCGGAGTCCTCCACTACGGCGTGCCTCATAATCAAATAGTGGTTTTGGCACGTAAAACCCCATAATTTAATAAAAATGTTTCTTGTCGCAAGTCAAAACACACACAAAAGGAAGACACATAGGAGAGAACACGGGCGACACTTGCAACTGATGTAGTTTGGGACGTGACTCAGAAATATATATATATATATATGCGCAGGCTGTTCACAAACTTTTGTTATCCAGCGGTCAAACAATCTCGCTACCGATTTGTAGAGCAAGACATATGTATCGCTAATGCGACTTAAACCTTTCTTTTTTATATAATAAACTTCCATTTGCACACGTGCTGTTTGATTCCTGCTTCTTCCAAGAATCGTAAGCTCATAAAAACGTGGTTTACACATGCAGGCCTTGCGCTGCGCTGGCAAATGTGCCACGCCATCTTTCGTTAGATTTAGCAAGCACCAACTAGGCCAACAAGCAGTTCTCTTGCAACATGTGTCTCAAGAGCAGTATAGAAAATTCCCCTAATCTGTGGTCATACGCTCATTAGCAAAGCAACCCGTCGCGGTCGCTTAGTGGCTATGGTGTTGGGCTGCTATGCACGAGGTCGCGGGATCGAATCCCGGCCACGGTGGTCGTGCTTCGATGGGGGCGAAATGCGATAACACCCGCGTACTTAGATTTAGGTGCACGTTAAAGAACCCCAGGTGGTCAAAATTTCCGGACTCCCTCACTACCGTGGGCAGTGGCGTAGCTAGGATGCCTGGCACCCGGGGCCCATACGTCTTCTGTCACCCCCCCCCCCCCCCCTGATGTAGTAGAGGAAGGCGAGGATATCGACAATTTCCGGGTTTCATACTGGGCGCCGCCCGCAGTGCCAAAGCACTGTAGGTTGTAGCACCCAAAACGATTTTGTTTAAGAATTTTTTTTTGAGTTAATAATATGACTTTGAGTCCTCAATTCTCGAATTGAAGTGCTTCCTCTATAAGTACTAATTACGAGATTATTAAGGATATGGTTATTACTTATCTGCCATATTTTTCGCGCTACCGAATTCCTAGTAATCACAAGAAAACATAACTTCATAGAATCTCGATCGGGAAATATCCTTACAAAATTCACCTTTCTTTTTTTTATCAAATTCTGTGCAGCTGATACAGACACTGTACTTGTGGCATGAAGTCACACAACAACAACAGTTTTCTGAAACTTTCGAGGGTAAGAAGGAAAGCGTGAAACATAACGGCAGGTTTCGCAGCGGCTTCTCGGAGCGAGCGGGAGAGGGGAAGTACAAGCGAGCCGGACATCACGGCGGGCCCGCGACTACAGCCTGTCGAGTCATACGCCGCCAAACTCTTCGGCCGAACCGAGTCTGAAGACGATCCAGAGAATCCCATTCGCGACTTTTGACGGCCCCATTTATGCAACGTCGCTCTCAACGAACGCTTCACCGTAAACGCGAGCGCCGGGCGCGCTGGTTGAGCGCCCTCTTGCTGCTGTCTTTGTTCGTCTTCGCTGCGCGTTCTGACCGGAAGAGGAACCGAAGAGCCCCAACGCCTTACAACGCCTCACTGTATGTTTCGCGACTCCTGTTCCCAGCATGAACGCACAGCATGACCGCACCCCACATGAAACGTTCCGCTAAGGCGAGTAGTTTAGCGACCATTTCGTGAAATAAATTTGTTAGCCCGCACATTCGTGCAATTAATTCGTGGGGTATTGATAGAGCTGCAGTGGACAATTCTGCGGCGCAACGCATCGGGTGCCTGAGCTCGGGCTACTGAATACCGGAGCATTCTTTGCCATTTGCGCCCAGTCAAGCCGTCGGAAAGAGGGGTGCATTCAGGCGTAAATGACACCCCCCCTCCCCCACTGGCCCCTTGCACCCGGGGCCCACGGCCCCCCGGCCCCCCCTGTCGCTACGCCACTGACCGTGGGCCTCATAATCAAATCGTGGTTTCGGCGCGTAAGACCGCATAATTTAACATTGGCAAAAGAGGCCGCTATGTCGACGTACGCCTCTGAGAGCACACAAATTCGTTAAACGGCGTGCCATCCTCTCATCTTGCCTCAAGTTGTAAATCGTGTCCGTGTAAACCTGTCGTCGAAAACACGGTCTTTTTTTTTTTAAGCGAACCTTTCTTTCATCTTAAAACTTTTTGTGCGCAAACAAACAGGGACGAAGAATAGAAGAAACACAAGGACGAGCGCTTTCTAACAACTGGTTTTATTTTTGAAGAACCACCTGCCTAAATACCCACAGATCTGCGCGGTCTAGTCAACAGACCCCGCCTATAGCGCATATAATACACACAGATCTGCGCTTTCAAGTCAAGAGAACACGTCTATAGTAAATATAACACTTGTGATAAAAAGATGTGAACCAAAGCCACCCGGTCAACATAAAAACAGCGAGGTGCATGAAACAACCACTTTCGATAAAATGCGTTAAAGATGTGATGATAGAAGTGAATTTTCTTTATCCAACAATGAAACAGAAGGATGGCTGATGCATCCGCATGGGCCCCTAATGTGCAGTGTTAAATATTGCATAACAAATGAGAATGACGAGGTGTCATTCCGCAACACGTGCGGCATGGGCGTTGAATCCTTTCTGGAACTTCTCCATTTTTATTTAGCGTATACAATTAGGATTCTGTGGTGAAACGTATATACAGGCAAGGGCTGTGTGCATCGGGTCAAAGGTAGCTCCCATCCTAAGTAGCATGTTTTGGGGGGAAGCATAGACAGAGAGTTGGCCAAAGATTTAGAAGGTGTAGTAAATAAGGTATACAAATATGTCGATGATTATTTGATTTTAGGCTGTCATGTAAACAAGGGTGCTTTCAGGAATAGGGTTGTAGAAGCCTTCAATTCTCTGGGCAAGGGCTTAACATTTACTTCTGAAGTACCGGTAGATAATAAGCTACAATTTCTTGATGTCGAGTTAGAATTCCTACCGGAACATGTGTGTTGGTCATTCTCACCCCGAGCTGGAAAACCGCTAATGAACTATGCCTCAAACCATTCCAGGCTTGTGGAGAATGGGATAGTCATTTCGTGTTTCCGGTCAGCGTTGTTGAATTCATGTCACCACACTGTAAAGATTGCATTTTTTGAGCAACTTGATAGGTTGAGAAAGGCTGGGTACCCGCTCGCTGTGATGCTGGCGTCGTGCGCTAGACTAATGAAAAAACTTAAACAGGATGAAGGACAATTCAAAAAGCATCAAAGGCAGAAGGATGTAGCTTCCAAGATTTGAGTGATTCCGTATGTGCACGGCCTTTCACACAGACTTAAAAAGGTGGCTGGTAGTTACGCAGTAAAAGTTGTATTTTCGGCAAAAAACAATATAGGTAGTGTGTGCTCTAAGGTTAAAAAAAGTTCTAAAGAAAGGATGATGGAAAGAAAGAATGTAGTGTTAAACATCCGCGCAAGAACCAATTTGTTAATTGCGTGAAGAACGTTGTTTATCAGATCCCTATGACGTGCGGCCATGTGTACGTAGGTCAGACTGCGAGACGCATTAACACGAGGTCGCCCTATAGTACACATTTGGCAATGCATTGCCAAGAACATGATTGCTCACCTTGTCTTAGTAGCACCGTCATTTTGTATAGGCATAGGAATGAAACCGCGAGGGAAATTGTGGAAGCACTCTGGATTGAAAAACAAAAAGAAAAATGCATCAGCCATCCTTCTGTTTCATTGTTGGATAAAGAAAATTCACTTCTATCATCACATCTTTAACGCATTTAATCGTAAGTGGTTGTTTCATGCACCTTGCTGTTTTTATGTTGACCGGGTGGCTTTGGTCCACGTCTTTTTATCACAAGTGTTATATGTACTATAGACGTGTTTACTTGACTTGAAAGCGCAGATCTGTGTGTATTATATGCGCTATAGGCGGGGTCTGTTGACTAGACCGCGCAGATCTGTGGGTATTTAGGCAGGTGGTTCTTCAAAAATAAAACCAGTTGTTAGAAAGCGCTCGTCCTTGTGTTTCTTCTATTCTTCGTCCCTGTTTGTTTGCGCTCAAAAAGTTTTAAGAAGAATCTGTTCCAACTAGGCCGACTGGCAGTTATGCTTCGAACCTTTCTTTGCCTCTTCCTTCGACTTTCCCACTTCTGCTGCTGCTGCTGTCGAGCACACCGCGTCGAGAGGTGGGGGGTTCACAGCTTTTGCATGCATGACAGAAGCCATGTCAGAGAGGAAAGGCGACGCTAGAAACTAGTTTTCACCCCACCGCGTCCAATGTGCACAATGCCCTTTGGTGCTCCCTGGCCGTTGCCACATTAGCCTCTTGACAGCTGTAATTACCCGTGACTCCCCTCAGATGCATTGCAGAAACTGCAGCGCTTCCGTTTCTACGAAGGTGCGATTCCAGAAGGGACGTAGATGGAACTGTAGGGAGGAGGGACGAGAAGAGGCAGTTCCCATACAAGGGGAGGGAGGGGCTGACGTGAGACGACAAGCAAACCCTACTACTATATATGACGAACAGGATAAGCTTAAGTTCAAGGCACGCTAAAAATGACTTTGCCGCCATTTCTGAAAAATAAACACCATGCAAATATGTCAAGCAGACAAACTACACAGGGCGTGCAGTAGCATAGCCGCAGTAATTAAAGCGCACCGCAGGGTCAAGGTGACACTACGGAAGCGGTCGACCGTCAAATCAACACTTCTGTGCCCGCTGCATTAGCTTTGCGGCTGTGGCATGTTTAGAGGCCGTGGATTTGATCCCAACGGCGGCAGCGGCATTTCGAGGAAGGGAGTGGGGGCGAAATAGAAAACGCACGCGCACTTAGATTTTGGGAGACGTTGAAGAACATCACGGTGTCAAAGTTAATCCGGAGTCTGCCGCTGCGGTGTGCCTCATGATCCGATTGTGGCTTTGCACATACCGCGCCATAATCCAATCCAAGTTTAATACTTCTGCCACAATGCGATGTGCCATGTGAGGCAATGACTATGCTCAATCTTCTCAGAGGTTATGAAATGTGAAGCACAACAACGCCTCAAGGAAACACCTCTCCCTGCGGGTTCTGTGTACTACGCGGACAAACAGCAGTGGTGCTTGCAAGGTAACGTGTAACACCAACTCACAACTCTCGTGTTAGACTAAACGTTGAAGAAATTAAGCTGTAGCGGTCAACACCACCGCTAATTATCGTCAATCAAAGCATCCAGCACCGAATGCTTCGCTTACATCAATTTCCACAGTGCGTGGGATCTGCATTTTTTTTTCTTCACCCTAATCAAATGAAACGAGAGATCTCGGAAACCTATCACATAACCAAGAACGCCACGCTGAGTGTAAGCCAACAATCCTAAATACTGCGTGACAAAGAATTCGATTTTATTAATCGATGTTAACGGGTGCTTTGGATGTAACATCGGTTGTGAGTGAGTGCGTGTGGTGTGGTGTGGCAAAGTACGTGTGTGTGTGTCTCACTTGTGAGTTGAGTAAGCACTAGGCAAAGTAGTGTTTACTAAACTCACTTTTTTTCGTGTAGCCATTAGGATTTGTAATAATTCAGAAGGATCAAGATACTAATCTGCGGTTTTGTGAGTCCAGTTTTCACATTTTGATGAGCGCTAGGATTATATATAAAAGTGAACAGTCACTTCAGCACACGCTAAATAGGATGAAGGTGAAAGCCTGCGCACTCACACGGCATTCACTAAATTTCCTCTCATTCTCATTCGTAAGCTTTTCCTACTACGTGTGTTCTCCCACCAAAGGTCGAGGGTCCGAATCCCACCAAAGGTTGTGGGTTCCTCTCGACCTCCACGATGTCAATTTGAATCCTCCTTGAAGATATGGCTGGTTCGCCCATATCTCCAAGGGGGATTGAACTCCCATCGAAGGTCGTGGGTTATAGTACCCTAATTACCTCAATCTTAATGAACTGTGCATTAATTCGCTTTGCCTTATTTAACACCAAAGGTCGAGGTTTCAAGTCCCAATTTTGGTGCCATTGAATTTTGGTACAATTACGCCGAACATCGAAGTTTTCTACCCATAAGCTATTTTATGAATTTCGCCCTAATAAGAAAGATAACTCATGAGTGTTCAAATCTATATTTTGCCATTTACATGTTAACAAAACATTTCAAACAAGGTCACCAGCTACTTGCCGACAACGGTGGTTACTGTGGCATTAGTGTGCCTCAGCAGATGTACCACTGAGGACAAATGAAATGCAAACAGTGGAGCGTGTGGCCGAAGCACAGCTGTAAAGGTACAGTGCACGTCATCGGCCAGTTATCGTGCACGTGCGCGGGCACGTGGTTCTTGCGCCGAGTGCAGTGTTGTTCGCCCTGCTACGATAAACGTCACCCGTATTTTGTCCGAAAACTGTTTCCTCATTTCTCCGCGGTATAGTGCCATTCCCACCTGGCCGTAAACTGTTTTGGTGGCTAGCACCATCGCTGCATCTGTAGCATGATATAGCTGGCATGCATCCAGTTTCCTAATGTCCGTTGATTTGATTTTGATGCCACCATCAAAGCTGCCAGTGTCTAATCGTAATTTGAATAGCACCAAAAATACATTGCACTGGAGGAGCAACAACAGTGCTAGCCACCTTGACAGTAATTTCAGATAGGTATGGCTGTGCAGTGGCGGGGTGAGAATACAAGCTTCGAACAAAATACAGGTGACATAATCGCGCTATGGACAAGCAGCCCCGCATTCCGCGTCGAAACCGCATGCATGTGCATGGGTACATGATGGCTGGCCGACGCCGCACACTGTGTGTTCCAGGTATGCCACCCCCTTCGGCCACACGCTCTGTTGTTCGCATTTCATTTGTATTCGATAGTACAGTGCATCTTCTGTGACACTTGCAGGTATGCAGCCCACTATCATGAACTGGAAAGATCCATTAGATGTTACATGAACCTCCTGTATCCCAAAAAGGAACGTCTATTAGAGCTTACTTATATATTTTATTTTATTTTATTTTATTTTATTTTATTTTATTTATGCATACTGAAGATTGAATGAGGCTATTACAGGAGTGGGATAAACAACAAACATACAAACATTTATAAACAAGCTTGCGTGAATTGTTTCAGTGGTAGTGAACGGATGTTGGCCTGTAATGAATTCCAGACTTCAACTGTTGATGGGAAAAAAAATTTGTTTAAAGGAATCATGGCGGGCAAAAAAGGTTGAGATATTTAGAGCATGGTGACACCTCCTACATGAGGGTTTGGAAAAAGTCAAATAGTTATCTAGAGAGTAGAGGCGAGGAGAACTGATGAATGTATGAAGGAATTTCAGGCATTCAAGTTTGCGACGCTCTGCAAGAGGTGAGATCAAGTAGAGGAAGATAGTTACACGGCGAAAATTCCTTGTCATATCTCCTACAAACAAAACGCACTGCCTTTTTTCGCACTGATTCTAGTTTTTTGACGTCACAGTGTTCGTAAGATTCCATACAACGCAGGGATATTCGAGGATGGGGTGAATGAGGGTTTTATATGTAAGAAGTTTAGTTTCTTGAGGAGCAAGACACAGCTTACGATGTAATTAACCTTATGCCCAGCTGTGACATACTTTCAACGTTAGAGCAACATGATCTGGATAGGACTTATATTATTCATAGTACGTATTTGTAATGTTGTTTGGTGGAATATGGATATCTATAGGATGTGTGCAACGTCTAAAGCATACATGATCTTCTGTGGACACCTATGGAACATAAATAGTTCACTGGGAATTGTTGCTTTAGAACAGGAAAACTGGACGAGGAAGAAGTTTGGCACACAAGTCACTGTCCTTTTAACGTAAGTTCACAGGAGACAGTGCGATGTAAGATATCCCAGCTGCAGTGGTGTCACACATGTGATGTAAAGCAAATTAAATGTACGCCTATGGTTCACATATGATGAGAGCTGCCTGCACAAATTTCAAATGAAGACTTAGGTGGCCTGGGGTGAAGACCACTTACTAGTTTCCTGCCTGGGGTTTCCCCCCTGTTGCTGAAACATTTTCGGCAATATATTTCTTTCTTTCTGTTGATTATCCTTATTCTTGATGTGTTTTGCACATTTACATGGAAAACGAACATTCTTTCTGGGTATTTATATATCTCGTCCTTACAGGGTTAACCAAAGAAATGCGTAAAACTTCAGTGGCGAAAAGATCATGACCGACACACAAAAATAGGCCTTTAGGCATAGAACACAACAGGTTCCGACTATTGATTGCTTTCTTTCTGCTTAGAATTAAAAGGTGCAATTTATTTTTATACAGAAAACAAACTACCAACTGGTGGCATATCCAGAAATTTATTTTTGGAGGGGAGGGGGGGGGGGGGGGGGGGCGTCCTGGCCCAGGACGGGGATGCGAGCCTGTGTATGGGGGTGCGGGGGGGGGGGGGGGGGGCACATGGCCGGAGAACTCCCTACCAGGCTATGCCACTGCTACCAAATGATAATATTGAACTGAACCCCGAAAAACTGCAGTGAAAGGGCAGGCCCTAATATTTGAATTTACGCTAAAAAGATCATGTACTGTTTGGCATTTGCAAGGTCTATCCACTTTAAACGACTTCTAAGGATTGCGCAGGCTTCTTGTTATGCGCCGTGAAACTTGCAATAAAAATTATATTGCTATTGCAATAAAAATTGCTATTCATGCGTTACCACGGCGGGTAACGCATGAATAGAGAGGCGAGTTAGCAACATGGGAGTTCACGCTGCTGAACATGAAGTGAATAGTTTCATTCCTGGTAGTGGCAGCTGCATTCCAATTGAAGCGTAATGCAAATGCCTCTGTATTGTAGTGCTCGTTAAGGGACATCGGGTGGTCAATTTCATCCGGAGCTCCCTCACACTAAATACGGCACCCGCCGTGGTTGCTCAGTGGCTATGGTGTTGGGCTGCTGAGCACGAGGTCGAGGAATCGATTCCCGGCCACGGCGGCTGGCATTCTGATGGGGGCGAAATGCGAAAACACCCGTGTGCTTAGATTTAGGTGCACGTTAAAGAATCCCAGGTGGTCGAAATTTCCGGAGTCCTCCACTACGGCGTACCTCATAATCATAAAGTGGTTTTGGCACGTAAAGCCCCACGTAAAACCCCGCCTGCGTCTACCCGAATACCGGACACGCTATACACCTCTTAAACATATATAAAAACGACGTCTGTAGACACTTGGCGAAATATTTATAAGATTATCTGCCCGCCTACGTCACGACTGAGGCTGAGCCGAAGCAATCCAAACATACGTTTAGTAAACTGTAGTCAGGCGTCTCGTGCAGCATAATCCAGTAGAACTCTTGCTTGGGCTAGTTGGTTCATGCTTGAAGTAGGTAAAGGCAAGGCGCAGAAGACCAGGACTTAGGAAGAAGAACACAAACGTCGTTTGTGTTCTTCCTAAGTCCTGGTCTTCTGCGCCTTGCCTTTACCTACTTCAAGCAGCATAATCCGTTGTGGTGTGTGTTTTGTTTATTTAAAGCCTCCTGCAAGTTTTAACGTGCCGCCGTTGCGGCGACAGCGTGCCGGTGCGCTCTGCGACCAGCTTCCTTACCACGTCGGCCGACAAATGCACACGTACACATGTCCTCGCTGGCGCAGCCATGATCTCCGCTGTGTGGTGGGATAGGCGGCTTGTCTCGGCTAAAGCCCCTCCATACACGTTTCCGCCGACCAGGTTGCGGCGGTGGTGCGTGGATGCAGGGGCTTTAATCTCGGCTGGTCTCGCTTCTCGTAAGTTCTCATACACCGCAAGAATCACGTGAGTAACGTGACCGCTTAGGGGCCGCCAATGCCTCCTTTACTAAAGGAGGCATTGGGGCAGCGATGTTTTCGGCCGCCCCAACCATGGCCCCAACAACCCAAGGACGCAAGTAGACGTAGCGGTCTGCGCATGTGCAGTACCGTCGCCCCTAGTTCTTGCGTACACAAGCCGCTTGCGTGCCCTAAACTAAAACTCTCTAATAGAGAGTTTTAGTGCCTCGGAGAGATTAATGCCTCGGTTATGCGTTGGGAACGCTATTTCACCGATTTTGCGGGAGCGGCCCCAAAAGCTTTGCGTCAGCAAACATGGCAGCACCCATCGAAGCGACGGCTCCAACCTGGCACCAAACTGGGTTCGATTCGTGGTAACGCGTGAAGTTCGCAAGCTAGAAGTGACTGCGGTTATCGCTTTCTCTCAACTAGCGTGTGTTATGAAGAATGATTAATTAGACGCCGCTGATTCCGAATTCGATTGTGGATATTATAGCTCGTAGGCCTAACACGGCTAAGCTTGGCTGGTGAAGCCAGGTAAAGTTGGTTTGCTCAAAACTAAGCGGAACTAATTGTTTCCTGCTTACATAATAACATTTAAATTGTAACTAAACAGGAATACACGCAAGTCAAAATTACTATTCCTATCATAAAATGGTACACTTTATTTAATTATTTCTAAACGTTTTTTTTCTTTGACGCCGTAGTGGCGCTGTCAGCGCAAGACTTAAGAGGAAAAAACGAAATGAGGAAAGAAACCATTTATGATAACTCAAAGGGAAGCTCATTACTTTTCGAAGCGAGATCGGGATGCCTTAGAACACGCACCTATAAAGCGAGATATATGAAGGAAGAAGAAGCATGTGCTTGCTGCGGTAAAGCTAGGGAAACTATGGAGCATGTTTTATTAAAAGACGTCTACCCAGCGGACGATTTAGGCGCCACTGGCCTCCTTGAAGCCCTTGGGTTCAGCGGGAGCAGTGGTAAAGTAAACATGTCCGCAATAGGCATTAGCGATTGGAGGATTGGTGGAAGTAGGGAAACGACAAAAGACGGAGACGTACAAAGCACAGTTCGCAATAGGGGATCAGAAAATTTGGGTGTGGTAGCACAGAACACCTATACATTGGTAGTTCATAGTGTTTTTTTCCTTTTTTTATTGTTTAATCTAGGTAGGACATTAAGCAATATAATACCGAGAGCTTGGTGGCGCAACTCACCGCCCTGTTCCAAAGGGGACGCTCATAACATCCATCCATCCACAGGCCAAAAAACAGCAAAGCGGACTCAGCTTCAATCTATCATTTTTCAAACAAGGAAAATTGATTGAACAGTCATTACCAGGACTGATATATGCGAATGATATTGTATTAATGGCTGACAATACAGAAGATCTGCAGGGATTGATGGACATATTTGGTACAGAAGGAGACAGATTAGGGTACAGGAGGCTATGCTTGAGATAAGTACAAGTATCTTGGGGTGTGGGTAAATAATTGAATTGAGTATCGGACAGAGTACGAAAAATATGTAACGACTAAAGGCAACAGGAATGCAGCGATTATGAAGAGTAGGGCACTGTGGAACTACAATAGGTACGAAGTAGTACGAGGGATATGGAAGGGGGTAATGGTTCCGGGCCTGACTTTTGCCAAGGCGGTTCTATGCATGAGAGCAGAGACCCGGGCACAGTTGGAAACTAGGCAACGTGGTGTGGGTAGGCTCGATCTGGGAGCACATGACAAGACACCAAATCTTGGGGTGCAGGGGGATCTGGGATGATCTTCTTTCGAGGGCAGAGAGGCCAGTAGCAAGGTAGCAGTTGAGAAGCGATTGAGAAAAATGGGGGAAATCCATGGAGTGGGCTAGGAAGGTTTTCAGTTACTTATACACGAGGAATGTTGACACAAGATGGAGGAAGTGAACTAGAAAATTGTGAAGTAAATACTTGGGCAGCAGCGGGGGGACAGGTAAGGAATCATCTGTCAAGAAAAAGGTTAAGGAGACAGAGAGGGGTATGTGCAAAACAGATGCAAACCAAATCAGCATTAGAGACATACAGGACGTTTAAGCAAGAAATAGCCAAAGAAAATATTTACGATAACTTTAAGGGAAGCTCATTGTTGTTTGAGGCCAGGACAGGTATACTACGGACTAAAACGTACCGAGCCAGATACCAGGAGATATACTTGTGCGGTGCGTGTGGAGAGGAGGAGGAAGCGGCTGAACACTTGATACTTTCTTGCAAACGACTTCACCCTGCAGTGGAATGTAACGGGGAACTATTCAAAGCTTTGGGTTTTAAGGACAGTGAAGGTAAAGTAGACTTTGAACAGGTAGAAATAACTAAACGGAGGCTATCTGATTGGTGGATAATATCAACACAAAAGTAAAGGAGTAAAGTACCATGAATGGATGGATGGATAGATGGATAGATGGATGGATGGATATGCGCCGCCAAGCTCTTGCTATTATACTGTCTAATGTCCTACCTAGGTTAAACATGGATGGTTATCCGAGAAGCCATAAGGCTAGGTGGCACGCGCCGCCGCCGCCCGATTCAAAGGGTTGAGCCTCATCCATCCATCCATACAGGAAGCTGGCGCTGACCGGCCGCGCACAATACAAACAATGGTACAAAGCTGGCGAATTCATGTTTACATCCACGTTTGATTGCATTCCTGTTTTTTAAAGCGAAAACTTTACTGGCCGCGAACTTTTTCTCAGGCTTTTGCAGGTACGTATTCCGCATGCAGTCTGTCCGGCTGCGCTGACAGTGCGAAACTTGCATTCGTATTTCATAGTATTCGTTTCTTTTTTTTTTTCTCAGGCTTTTGCACGCACGTTTATCCGAGTAACATAGAAAACATGAACGTGGCAAGAGCCGTCCAGCTCATGTCACCAAGTGTAACCGCTGTCTTGGAACATCTCAAGGATCAGGCTGGACACACTTGTGCGCTGTCATTTTCAGCCGCAGGCCCAACAATTACGTTCATGAAGAACGTTTATCGGTGGTTCGTGCTTCACGATGTCAGCAACACGACGCAGCACATACGCCACAATTTTTCGGATGGCCGTCAATTTGACGATAGTGCTGATCCGCGGCTTCAATGGCTTGAAGTCGCTTTCCGTATGTACTTAGAGACATTAAAGAAAAGATCTTTACATGCCCGTGAATTCCTCACAGCCGAAACGTATGAAGCAATTCTGTTAACCACCTATTCGACAGTGGCGTGCGTTAGATATCTGTTGACAGAAGAGAAGTTTCTTTTGTGCTCACTCGAAAATTCACCAGCGATTCAATTGAATCGCTCTTTGGAAATTTGCGAATCTCATCCGGGTGCAACGACATGTTGGACGTTCAGGCTGCACTGTCAGGTCTCGAAAAGCTACTGAAGACCGGGATTGCTGCATCCAATGCAGCCTCCAATATTGCCCACAAGAAATGTGGTGCCATGTCGGGACACATACTGTATGATACACTTTCCTCTGCACAGCCAGCTTCTGCTTCAGCTCCAATGCCTCCCCTGACGTCGACTGTGCAAGCTGTGCTGCAGCTCTCGAGAACGAGATTGGCGTTGCAGATACTTAATACCACAATTTTGCCACAGCAGCTGTCAGCAGCTGCTTTCAAAAATCGACTTTCATATAAGCGAACATAACGGTAACAGAACATTTTTCCACGCATTGGATATCAACTGGTGTGCACTCTCTCATATCGGCGCAGCAGACGATGCACGAGTGTATCGAACAGTAGTAGCCGCGAACGGCACATGCCTCTAAAATGGGCTGGTTGCCCAGAGCGAGAAGTGCTTCAGGGTTCGAGTTTGCAAAAGCCTTGATTGTACTTGAAACACTGTGAATACAGTCGAAAACTGAACCATTTAACAGCTGCGAATACAGTCGCGCCCTGCGTTACCATAAGCAACGATGATCCTGCCCCGGCGGCGGCGCATGGCAGGGAAAAGCCGTACTACAACCGACGGCCGGTTCCCTTTGTTCTCCGCTCCATTTCCCAGGCACAGAAAAATGGAGGAGGCACTGGCTGAGCGTAAATATGGTTGTGAGCGCTAATGACTAGTGATGGCATGTGTAGTCATTGGAGATGAGAAAATACGCTCGTAATCACGCTTTCCGCAAGGTGTGTTGTCTTATCGCGAAGATTGCACATATGTACATACATTGCACCTGCATCACACGTTAAAACAGTTCTTCAGCAGTCTCTTGCACCAAAGGGACTGCTAGGGATACTTGAGCAGTACTTTTACTAAAGCAGCACATATAAGGGTGGGCTGGTGTGTTCTGCATGTTCCTTCTGTGCTTCGCAATGAGCAGAGTCATCTTTCCGACAGCACGGCACACTCTTGACTGAAGAATGCAAACCAGATGCTCGGTGACTGTTTGAAACGTGCCAGCGGTGTAAAACCTAAGAGCCATCAGCAACTGCAGCATGGGAGGCACACAGGCTGTCCTCTGTTGTTCCCGCTTTCCCAGATAGGCAACATAGAGAGAAGCTGTCGCACAGCGTTCTTCATGAATCTATAGTGATGGAGGAATTGTTCATCGTCGTACAGCTCCATTGGATTTCTCGATCACATTTGGCGGTTGCAGAATTTTTGGCAAGGGATGCTCCTCTGAAAATGCTGTATCCATGGCATGGCAAGCAAACTTGAAATTAGCTAACCTCCACACATCCGTTCGGGAGGCTGCCACGTTGGAATAACGAACGAAATCAGCTTCAAGCTGGCCCGGGAGCAGACTTGAAACTTGAGCGGACTTCAACCAAGCCAAGGCATTCGCAAGTTGTCTGCAAGGTCGAGCACGATTTAAGGCGAGCGGCAAAGCTGTCTTGAGACTGCCAGAAGTCAAGTTCGACCCAAGTTAGATCTCTGCATTCGGAGTTGTAAACATCTGACAGCCTGCAAATGACACCAACAACGAAGTGCACTCACTCGAAGTGCCGCTGACTTTGCCTGTTTAACTGGTGTATAATCACATGTATAATACACCAGTAAGGCCTATTAGTGTATTAATTTAATACCATCTATTAGGCATATGAGTGTGCCAGTCTAATACAGTCTACTAGTGCATCGGTGTGAAATTCAGTGTCGCATTTGCGGCATTGACCCCTCATACTAACAAACCAATAGACCTACATATAAATATGAAGGCCAGTAGCCCCTTAGGCTACATAAACGTGAATTGGTGAGCAAAACAACCTGTAATACATTACAGTACTGTCAACTGATGAATTCCCCAAATACAGTAGAACAAGTTGAAGTGAAAAAATTGCTAGAAATTTTTTTTACCGCAACGTGCATTTTTACACATCTCCTTTCAATATCTTCGTCAGGTCAGCAACCTTGATTGTGAAAGCTTTTGATCCACTTTGGCCAGAGGACGTCCTTTTGAGGAAGTGCCTAAACAACAACCTGAACACAAAAATACAAACATATAGGAACATTTAAAAGCTGGGACGCTATATCTGCCGCTAAAATTGCACTCAGCAAATAGTAAGCTATTTGCTTCCAAATTGGAACACTGGTACCACAACTGCCAAACTAATTTTATGAAAAGGTGATGTGCTAGTTCAAAATGCTTACCATGATGAAAATGTCACAGCAACAACAGGACAAATATAAAGTGCACAAAACCAACATTAGATGTTCTTGCTATTACATCAAAACTGTGTGTAGGTAAGGAATAGCTATAGGTACCGATCTTGCACGGCATTTGTTTGAAAGCTACACATGCCAATGTAGCAAGCTAGCAGGTCTTAGCGCATTCATAGATTGCGCACAACAATCGGGCTAGTGACACTGTAAGTTAATTACGAGTACTTCCGGCATTAAAAAAAAAACATTATACTGCATAAAAGGTTTAATAAGTAGAATAATTACCTCCAGATGGTAGAATCAGTGCTGGGGAAGTCTCCGCAGATCGACTGATATCTCCACAAAGCCGCGATGCACAGGGATAAAAACAGTCGCCTTGCATTGTTTCGAAGTGGCAACAGCATCCACCGATGGAACTATGCAAATATACTACGAATATAATACGATTGCGCAGGAACACCACGGGATCCTTAAAAGCACATCGTTCATTCACTAACAACCTTGTGGCTGTGTTTATGTTCTCAATTGTCTGTACTTAAACTTTTTTTGTTAATTGTCATGGCACAAGCAAATTTAAGGTGGGGCTTCATGCGGCCTAAAGACGAGTTTCTGCACAGTACACAGAAGTAATATTGCAAATATCACTTTAGTCAGTAGTTTTCGTGTTTTCTGTTCTATCCATGATTTCACTTGTGCCACCCATTTGTTTTCCTTCTCATTTTGCCACTGCTGCAAGAAAATTGCTTAGCAATACTTCTGTTTAGCCCCTGCATGTTTATGGATTGTTTTTGTCATGCATCTCACTGCTATGATATTGTAGCACTATTCCTGTTTTAATTCTGTATAACTTCCACATGCACTCACAATGCATACACACGTGCAATCTTTAATTTTTATGCAGGATCGTTGATGTCCTCAACATTGAGGAAGTTGCACCAGCTGCAGTGCTTCAAAGTGCACGTACGGCATACGTGCTCCCAAATACACCACTCGACGTAAAGCTGAGCGCCGAAAGGCACAGCCAAGGACAGTATTTTGAAAACCGCCGCAGAGTTGTTCAATGGCTGCATAACGACCTCTGCTTGTACAGAATGTAAGTGTTGCTGTAGGGCAATCTTGAGGCACGTGTGTCACAATTTCCACCGTAGGAGTGCCCCCGCATCTAATACAATAACTTAAGGTCTGGTTTCACAGAAATAGAAGAAGTATGCAGTGGCGAAATGAGCTTTGCCTCGTGCCCGTCACTCAAAGCAGACTTTTAGAGCCCTTACTTGAGAATGTAATCCAGTCCAGCCTATTTCATAGCCTCACAGTGGAGGGTGTATGTCTTGCATTTGTAAATTAGCTAACACACTCAGGAAACATAGTGACTTCCACTGATGAGTACAGCTAGAATTGCAGTTCCTAGTAATCATAATTTACATCACTTATGCAGCTGTTCCTGGCTTAAGTCTAGGGTCACTGTTGAATGTTACGTATTCTGTGATAACTGGGGTACACCTGGTGTAAACAGTCTGTACAAGTGTCATTTCTCTTTTCCCTGTCAGCAGACATGGCATAGTGTGTTGGGAAAAGTTGTTTTTCATTATTGTTGCACATCTTACTAGGTATCCCGGGAAGCTTTATGAGGAAGCTGCAAGGGCATTCATCTCCAAGTACCCTAATTTGTCGGACACGACAGGAACTGGATACGTAAGCAAGCTCTCTTCTTGTTGCTCTGCATTTGTGTTTAATGATAACATTCAGTTTAAGTTTGGTTCCGTACAATTTCCTAAACCACGTTATCTTTTGTCATTTTTATTTAGAAATGCTATTGACTCTCTCTTGAGGGTCATTACAGGGAAAAACATCATCTTGCATCTAGAAGTTTACATACGCACTTATACACAGATATATAAAACATGAAACACAGTTGACAGTGCTGTGCTGTGAATACACATGAGCGCCATCACTTCTTTTTTCATATTTCTCGGGGTTTTTTTTATTCCAAAAAGAAGCACCATGTGGAAGGTACAAACCTCAGATGTGTTAACAGGAATGCTTGAGCATGTGGCCGCAGATAAATCCGCACCTTCTACCATAGTGGTGCTATCGGAGAAATTACATGCCACATGAATAATTGCTCAGGGTGCGAGCAATTATTTTCATGGGGCACAGATGTATATGTGGCCATGCGCTCGAACATTGCTTTTAACAGAATTGAAGTTTGTGCTTTGCTACAAAGAACTGGGTTGCTTGCGCCTGCCCTGAACACCCTCTGCAGTATAACAAAATGCATTTCACCTTATAGCAATAATCGATTTTTTAAATATTTCATCTTGGTCAACTAATTAGGCGGAATATGATAAAGATTCCGAGGAGCATCACATGATGGCGAACAAAAAGGCTTTGGTATCACCGAGTCATGGCTTAGTGTTTTGTTTTTTTCTACCTTCTTCGCTCTAGCCCCGTGAAACTCCTGGGATGTGTGATGTGCAATCAGGCACACAAGCTCAATGGCTCAATTCCTGATTGCTACAGGTGCGTTTTGATAATAGCAAACTTTAAAAATACTTGCCTTCTGTGGTGCACCTTTAAGTGGCTCTGGTTGTCGAAATTAATGTGGAGCCCCCACTACAGTGCTTCATAGCCTTAAACGCCATAGGTTTGACCACTGGAGTTTTGAACATGTGCTGCAAACTGGTCGCGAGTTATGAAATTGGCTAGGTGGTACAAGTTGAAGTTCTCTACACTGAGTTATGCTATCATAGGGCTGTGCTACAACCAGTCTTCCTTGCTTTGCTTGAGTGTTCACGCTTCATTCCTTACTTTATTTATGTGTTCAGCTACAGGAAAGGCACCTGTTTTTGTGTGCACCTCTGTTTGTGTGCACCTGTGCATGTTTGTAGCCAGCAGTCTAGTAGCAGGCAGCATTAATACCTACCACAACCATTCATACCCGTCATGGCACTAGTGCTAGCAGCCTATTTATTGTTTTAGTACTTTGAATAATTAGTTACGTTAGTGTTCAGGAGCTGCAGGTGTGAGTTGATGTACATTCATCGAGTAGTGAAACATTGCAGCAGTCTGCTGTTGCAGTTTGACATCATGTGATCTGTGGTACATACATGGAAGCAGCAGCATCATGAAGCTGTGTCTGCAACATTCTCTGTGCTGCGTATGCATTCGGCACAGCACTGTGCTTTCTTCATGATGGAAGGCATGGTACAAAGTTTCCAGTGCATGATATTCTCCAGGATTCCCACCACAGTGGACCTTACATGAGCAGATACACCATGGCACTTTGCATTCACCGGCAGTGCCTTGCATTTTGTGCTAACCGAAACCAATAAACGTGGCATGGAGGGTGCTGTTGACCAGTGTTTCCATAGCATCAGCTGGGCAGTGCATCACGCTTATAAGCATGGACCGCACAAGGTGAAGTTGTTAATTGTGATATGTGTCATGCCTGCATATTTTCTCAAGAAAAGATTTTTAACTGCTCCTCACGTGAGGTGCATTGTGTTCTTATAGGTGTCAGACAGCACGATCAAATTTTGTGCCTAATTGTTAGGCGCTGTGGTGTGGAGAAATGTTGTTCTTTCTCTGCTGATGGAAGTCTGGAATTACAGGACTCGTGGCGTGAGGCCCTCAGATTTAAGGCCAAGTATGAACGAAGTAAGCTAAGGATGAATCTGAGGGAGTGCCAGAAAAAAAGCCGAGACAGGAGATGCAACCTACACTGCCTCATAGAATGTCAAGGCCCACTGCAGTATGTACAGATATCTTGTTTGTTTATTACTTGTCCTAAAATGTACAATTGTTTAGGAAAGGTTATTGGGAACCGTAGCTGTCATGACTAATAATGGGTCCTACAATAGAGTGCCCTGAAACTGCATACAGCTGCATGTCACTTTTCAATGCAAATCGGCTTTGGGAGTCAGTACTGTTCTAAATGCCCAGTGGATGTTAAATAAATTGACTCTCAAAGCAGGCTTTTCATTAACTAGTGTATCAATAATGTAATATATATATATATATATATATATATATATATATATATATATATATATATATATATATATATATATATATATATATATATAAAGGGTAACGTTATAAAAGGGTAAGGTGCCTAAGAAAGGCTGGACAACGTTTTGATAGGAGGACCTATCTTTGTCAAAGGTGGCCTCGTCATCCTCGGCATGTTAGTTTTAAAGGGTTAGTAGAGTAACGTCACGTGCGGTTGTTGTCGCTGGCGGCTGGATGTAAAGGGAGAGACTCCAAGAGAATGAGCGCTGTCGCCTGACCTCTCTAAGCATGGTTCCTAAGGCGAGGGGACAAGAGGGGGAGAATGGGAAGGTGGGGAGAAAAAGAGAGAGAGACCATGAGGGAAAAAAACAGAACAAGAAAAGAAAATTAAGGGCGTGGGAGAGTGCTGGGGGAGCAAGAGATTAGGGAGCATTCAGGGGTGTCGTCGGCAGCATGCTTTTGTGGCTTTAGAGGAGCCGGTCATCTGGTCAGTGCGTGAGTAACAAAAAAGATCCAAAAAGACATCAGTTGAAAAAATTACTTGAGTTGCGTAGCAGCAATGCGTCGGGTAATTTTGAAGTAGTTAAGATGGTGACAAGGCAACAAGGAGCCATCTTTACTTCAAGTGAAGTGTTTGTTTGCAAGTGATCTCTATACGTCACATAATTTGGGGGGTGGTAGTGTCACGTATCACTGATGTCTGGGTGAGTGCAGTAGTCAAAGCTGTATTATGATCGCCTTTTTGAGAGCCTTAAACAATGTGATAATAGGGGAAAGAAGATGAGAAGAATGAAAGGGACTGCACGTACGAACAGAAGCAACACCCAATACCCCCATAGGGAGTGTGAGCCACAATTTATGTGGACAATAAAAGCAGGAGATGAAGCTTATTATCTTGTGGAATGTGGAGAAGTGCAGAGAGAAAAGGGGAAGAATTGTGTATTCACCACGCATCTAGCTTTCAGCAGGACACTCTCATCGTATGGCTTATCAACCACCAGACTGGGTTGAACAGTGTAGGTGTGTCAGCAGTTTGTGACCACTACCATCAATTTTTGGGATGTACGTGAGATTACTTGCAAAGAAACCCTATTCCAAGAAGTTGTACTCTTTTTGGTATGCATTTTGTAATTGTCACCTCAAAGAGGAAATAATTTTGAAGTCAAGGAATTTGATGTGACATGTAGTGAGGGGGCCAAAAGTTATCTGATAAAGGAAAATAAGTAGGGTAGTCTGAGTGTGTATTGATGACGCCAAACTTTCTGGCTGTATTTTGCTGAGACGTTTATGCTACTTGAATTTATAAGCCAAATTTGTTGCTGTAGACTTATGTGCTCAATGCAATGAACGAAACTTTTTGTAAGAATGATATGACGCAAATGACATGAAAGTGTTCACAAGTGATTAAGTGCAATAAAAAAAATGCCCACTACTCCTTTCAGGATATTTGTGACACATGGGTGTGACAGTGGTCAAAATGGGGGCCTGAGTAACAATATGGTCTACTGCTGTTGTACAAAGGATGGTATTTTCGGCTGTATTTGCTATACTCAGTGAAGTAAACTTCATGAAGTCTAGTATTTTTCAGTACTCTCAGCACTACCTTAACCTGAACCATTCTTAGTAAACAAATGACTTCTCAATAAAGTATCACATGTTCTCAATACTTAGAAACATTGTTGTCTAGTTATGTCTCTCTGCACTACAGTACTGCTTTTGCAAAGGTAATTAGTTAACTTGTTTTCTAGCTTGCAAACATGGCAGATGGGGAAGATGAGGAATGCATTGCCGCCCACATAACTGGGATGTGTAAAGAACTGCGCAAACCAAGCCCAAGTCATGAATACTTGTGTGACTCCATGAGGCGAACATTTGCTGAGCGGAGAGGATGGATTGCTTTTCGAATTCCAAGTGTCAAAGATGTGCTGGAAAAATATCCTGCACTGTCCACAAGCGCTATTGTAAGTATTCATGATGGTTTCTTGCCCAGAAAAAACAGCTATTTGTTCTTGTATTGCATGACTCGCGCCTTTAAATGTAGCTGTACAAGAAATCAAGTATGGTTACAGTACCACCATTGTGAGCATCATGAAGAAATTGAACATTATTGCAAAAGAGCATGGTTGACACATGGTATTATTTCAGTTTTTTTGTATAGTCCCAAAGGTGTGCTGCTGAGAGGGCATTTCTTACTTTTAAAGAAATTATATATACAAAATGCATGAAATGCTTGGAACCCTAGAAAAAAAAATACTAGCAAGCCTCCAATTACCTAAATAATTTATTCATTGTTGTTTCCACTAACCATTTTTAGTTTAATTTCCCAGGAGATGTGTCATGATGTCATAATGCAGAAGATGGTTATGATGTTTTTTCATTCGATGCCTTCAGCTCATGGTTATATTGTGCTCAGTTTTACACAGACGATATAGCTCATTTGATCATTTGCCATGCTGCTACTCTGTGATCCATTGTAGCTGTAAAGAAGATGACTGAGCAAACTGGAGCAAGTGGCAAAACATTACACTGTTGTTACGTGACCACCTTCTGTGTTGTTGCATCATGACACATACATCTCTGGGGAAGTAAAATGGAAATTGGTTTATGTAAACCACTGTTATAGTAAAGTATACAGGGTGCCCCTAGGCCTGTTAGTATTTCTTCTAAGGTTTTGATGTCGACTTTTATGCAGTGAAAAAAAATGAGGTTAGAAAATGCCCATGTTAGTACTCCTTTAAAAACTTTCAAATAACCAAAGAAAATTTGTTATTATTCAGGTGCATTACATGCACTCACTAATGGAACGAAAAGCATGTTTTGATTTGTGAAATGATAATCTGTTACAGCTATTCTGTTAAATGTCTGTTCTTTCAGAAATTTGCTAGATCTTCCCATGGTTATTTGGATTCATTGAAATTCCTTGCAACATTAAGAAGTCATGCATGTAATATATTGGGAAGTGTTCTCAATGGCTTGGCAAAGGCACCTTCAAAATAAAAATCTGTGCGTAAGCGACAAGTTATTACGAAGAAAGATTGTAAGGCAGAGAAAAAATAAGGTTGGAAAGTTTATGCATACAAAACAGTGTGCATGATATCTGCAGTGCTACAGCCCTCTTGAATTGTTTTATGCGACACCCACAGGAATGCTTAGTTCTGCTCTTTGCCTTTATTTTGTTTTTTTAGGTTCACTTAGAGTTTCAGGTGGCGCGCAACGTGCAGTTGCTGGAGGCTCTCGAGAAAGTTTTCCAGAACTCCGCATCAAAAATAGTCGCTGCTGTCCGGAAGAAGCGACACTTAGACTCGCTCAACAAAGATATAGTGGGCCATGTGGACAGCGCCTCTGAGCCCTCACAGTCTGATGGTAATTCTTCATACGTTTTCTTCGGACACAGGTCACACCTGTAATTCAGGCAAATTAAGGAATAAGGGTGACAAGCATAAGCGTTCTGCAGGTTCACATGAGACTAAACAAAGGGGGACTGGCCAATTCTACTTTAGCAGAATCTGCTATCTAGTAGCAATGGTGATCTGACTAGTACGTGGGAATGAGGCTCGGAAAACACAGCCGCAGTGTAAAGTAAGTGTATGAAATGTATGTTTTAATTTATGGGTGCTGTCATCTGTTCTGGGGCTGCTCCACCCTTGCCAAGTATTGACAAATGGGCAAGTTGACATCCAATTCATTGTAGCATTGATTTCTAAAAAGAAAGTTTCACTGCGAAAAGTTTTGTTTCTCTACAAAGGATCGAGCCATGTTCTGCTGCCTGACTGGCTTCGCCAAACGCAGTAGCCTGTGGGCAGTTGGTTTGCAAAGTAATCAAAAACTTGTCTGAAGATCATAAACTAAGCATGTAATGCATAGAAATGGTGGTAATGAGGAGATGAGTTCACAAAAAGTGTTTTTGTGAATGTACATCCACTTTAGAAATGTGGCTTGCACAATGTTACAACACTGGGAGGCCTAACAAAAAAAATTTCCTATGCTTTCTTACAGTTTGTACCTACTTTGCACAACATTTTTACTCGTGAAATAAACTGCACAAGCTCAAAGCACAAACAAAAGATGCCAATCTTTATGCCATATGCCAAATGCTAAAATAGGATTTTTGCCGCAATATTTTGAAGTGTGTTACTTGCTAATTGCAGATGAAATTTTATTTAGTCCTTCATACCATTAGTTTTAATTTTTGCAGCAATATAAGAAAATTAGCGATATTTCAACAACTCGACAGTTTTCAGTGTTGAAAATGAAAGAACTGCCATAAAATTAGACTAAGAGAGCCTGCAATTCTTCTAGGCCATGAAAAAATAAAAGTGGGTCTTGCTTACATGTAAGTGGCTATCTTTTGGTGAATTTCTTGTGGCTTATGTGAAAATGGTGGTAATCCATTTGTTAACTACTTCAGACGTCATGCTCACGGCAGCAGTATGCGTGCTGCCAAGCCTTGTAAAGGAGCGGATGGAGGCCTTTATTTGCCCAGACATAAGTATTCTTCTGAAACAAAATTTTATTGGGAACAGCACTAATCCGTTGATCTGGAGCACAAGCAAGAATTTTGAGCCAGCTACCATTATGCATAATCGCATTGTCGGTGCTCCAGCCATGTGGTTAAAGTACCTACAAAACCTCTTAGTTCTTATATATTATTGCAATTAGCATTCTTAGGATATTTCATGCACCTTCCGCTGTCTTTGCAGTCCATACGGTCCTGCTCGCACATTTTTCTGGCTGTGGCCGTGCCATCCGTTGTTATATGAGAATTTTGGGCATGTTCACCCCAAGTGTTATCTAGGTCAAGTCAAGCATAGGCTTAAAGTTAAGGTGCATTTATGAATACCGAGGTTAGTAACCTATAATGGAGACTACCTGCTTTCACATAATGATAGTAATAAGAAAATACTGCAAGGTAAGAAGAAAAAGTTTCTATGTCTGAAAATGTCAAGCAAATGAACCCTGCATACAGTCCTAGGCACACAGGAAGATCCAGAGACAAAAGGAAGGACACATTGCACCACACCCTGTACTGAGTTGTGACCTATATATGATGCTATATATTTATTGTTATATGGCCATTTGTACAAGTCGTTCTTTGTTGAAGAAACATGTTTTCATTGTTTCATCGGTTTCTTTTGCATGCTTCATTGGTTGTGCTGTTTTATAAAGATCATGAAAGATGGTGGACACATTCCTTTTCAGGACCCTGGGGCCATGTACATGTTTCCAACAGTCACATACCCAGCAGGTGGAAGCATTTTTGATGCCACCGAGTTTGTCGTGCGACTCGAGGACGTGGCCATTCCTGAAACTTACTGGCGGCAGTGGCCACACTAATTGCCCTCTATTGGGCTTTTGACATTGTCTTTGACCTAAAGGCAAAGAAGTCGCTAGACTTGATTTGCCAGGTCATTAGTGTGGACAGTGGAGTGAGCCCTACACCCCTTGTTCAACTGGCTGCAGCACTATTTCAATGAGGAGGCTGAAAATTTTATGCTATCAGCCTCCTCACTGAAATAGTGCTGCAGTTAGCCTCAGGTCAGATGGGAAAATTCAGCGTAACTTAGAGTAAGTGTACTTTGCTGTTAGTGTCACATGCAGGCTGTCAGATGGAAAAGTTTAGTTACACATGCTGTGGAGTGCACTCGCTAGCAAGTGTGTTTGATGAACTCGCTGCCCTGCCCTGACGTGTGTAGCCTCAATACTAGCACTTAAGAGTAAATAAAAAAATAATGAGCGCAGAGTTAGCACAAATTCTAAGACCGTCTTTTTTTAAATTTAAAATGTTATGATGGTTTTTGTGTCATCAGTAAAATTAAAACTAGCTTGAAATGTTCATTCAAACAATGAAAGAAAAATTTTCAACGTTCAAAGTCCATCTTTTGGATGGTATGGGCTTTGAATATCTTCCTTGCTTGTATTACCTCAATATACATGTTAACAAGATTATAGCATTTCTATATTTTGTCGTAAAGGTTCTTGTAACTCAGAATTTTTTGCATGAGAAGAGTAATTATTTGTAAAGCACTACATGCTGAGAATCATATCAAGCCTTATGGCTTCATATACAGTGAAATCTCGTTACTATGAGCACCACATTAACAAGATTTTCAGAGATCCCCTGCCGACCGCCTATAGTTGCAATCTAAAAATATTTCAGTACTACAAACTTCAGAACACCGAAGTTTTCAGGACAACAATTATTATTCAATTTCTGTGTCAGGTTAACAATGCTTCAGTACTGTGAAGTCACATGAAGAAATCCAGGGACTCTTAGATTTCAGTTTATCCTTCACAGGAGCTGTCGTGTTAGGCTAGCAAATGAAACTGTGCATAAAGTAGCACAGTGTGGGCTCCAAAATACCTGAGACAGCATGGGAAGAAAAAAAAACATGCAGAGGCAATTTCTCTTTCTTTTCTTTTTTTCTTTTGTTCTTTCTGGAGGTGACTACATATTAGGTTTTGTGACCGCATGCGGCAATAAAAGTGACAAAAAAGAAAAGAAAAAGAAAAAAGAACATTGTGCTTTGGAGGCAACTGGGAGCTTGTCTATGGTTTTGTCGGCGGCGTCTCTTTCATGTGCGCCGCGGTGCTTTGGTGGTACATGGTGGCCGAGTCAATGGAAAATAGCAACAGCATAGGCAGAGGGCCAACTCTAAAGTTTTTGTGGATGGCCCACACAGTCAAAACTTACGCACTTATGGCTTGATGCACGGAATTGTTAATTCTGGGGCTTTTGCTATGATGACCTTTCATATTAACGAACAATTTATCATAGTCCCCTGAAGTTTATTATATCAAGATTTCACTGTAGCATCATTTTCAGTACTCCTGAATGGCACTTTGGTTTGCCACCAATTGACACCCAACGAAGTAAATTAAAAAGTGCCCTAAGTTTGCCCATCTGACCAGGATATTAAGAGACACTAAACTGCCAGTAAGTGTGTTCAATTATTTTGAACAAATTTTTTCTCGTTTCTCAGGAAGGTCATCGTCTTCTTTTTAAGACAGTTGCTTCTAGTGACTGACATTGCTTGCATTTATAGTTCTTTCTTTTTTGCTTGCATTTCTTTTTTTTTCTTTGTGAAGTTTATTGAATTGTATAATTTCTGCTTTGAAGTATGCTTTATTGTTTGCATTCAAATTTTTCTTACGTATAATATTTGCTTGTGGTGATCAGTGTTTGCACCTACTTCTGTCACTGTATAAAATTTTTGAAATCCACTTTTATATGTTTCATGGTCACCATTCCGCCTTATTTTTTCTGCTTTCGTTTTGTATTTTTCGTAACACATATTCAGTTGTACAACTATTGCACTCCCTTCTTTGAAGCTACATTAGTATTTTCATTATTGTCCCCCCTTGTGCAATACCCTTAGTTGAGAGCCTTTACGGGTGCGGTGAATAACACAATGAACACAAATCAATTTATGCTGATGAAGTGATCCGATAACTATTTTCGTTATTCTTGCAATATTAAGTTATTTGTTAGAAGAGAAAATGGGGGCCAAAGTTCCATTTCTTGAATATTGCGCCGAAACCTCAAGGCCAGTGCAACTACACAAATTTCAAAGTACTTTTCATATGTGGGCAACGTCAGCTCAGCGAAAGTTCTCAAAGCTTACCATGATCAATCAGTGGGTACTTAAAACACTATTTTAAACACAATTTAGCTTACTTTTATTAATAAGCACTTGACTAGGCCCTAACAGGTGCCATTAAAATCCTTGACATCATGGCAAGCTGATGCGGTAACTTCAAAGCGGCAGCCTCACTCATTTTGTTTGAACTGCTGTATATTTTCAGTCAATTTTTTTTATCTTCTGTATTTATACGTCATTACTGTATATCAGGACTTGACATTTGTATGCTAGTATTCCTTTCTTTGTTTTGTTTTGTTAATTGTCACTCAAGATGATGGTGGCAATATTTAATTAAATATAAACATGGGTATGGTATGGTATGGTGAAACTTTAAAGAAGTCCTGCAGATCGTGAGTCTTCACGAAGCGGGCCGCTCCCACGTGGGAACCGGAAGGCCGAGCCTTTCGGCTGCATCGTGGGCCTGCTGGACAGCCCAGAGTTGGTCAGCCAGAAGAGGGCTGCGGAGAACCGCCTCCCATCTGGCCGAGCTGTTAGCGATGATAGAGCGTGACCGGGCACACCGCCAGAGCATATGGTCTAATGTGGCTATATCTCCACAATCGTGGCAGGTAGCGTTGGTGTAAGTATTCGGATATATTTTATGTAAGAGTGACGGATTCGGATAGGTATTCGTTTGTAGTAGACGGAGCGTTAATGCTTGAGTTCTATTGAGGCGCGGATGAGGAACAAAGTAGGTTCTACGGCTGAGATAATAGTGTCTAGTAATCTCGTTGTAAGTGGAGGGCGTGTCCCTGTTCTCTGGGGAGTCGGCTTCCGATTGGTCGAGGCTAGCGCGGTGGGCAAGTTCACGCGCAGCCCCGTGAGCCGACTCGTTGAGGTTGGGAGGAGCACCTTTTATGTGACCCTGATGGGTTACTTGAGTTTTATCATTGTTCTTGCTTGAAAAGCTACGGCAGCCTGGAATCATTGAAAAAGTGATTTCGGTGCATGACTGAAAAGTATGATTTATTCCAAACATTGTTTCGGATTGAATGTTAATCATTCCTGTTTGAACGGTTAGCCTCTAAAGAGCAGTAAGGTGGGATAACCATTACCTTTATGGTGAGCAACATTTAATCTTGGGGGAACAACTGTTGGTCTAGTGGAAGTACTTGGAAGGAAGAACATTTCTCCCGAGAAGGGCAAACAGATAGTCTCTGTGGGCTAACTTAGCCAGCCCAACCATTGGCCCTCCCTGGCTTAAAAGTTGCTCGTGAAGTTAGTCCCTGTGGACTAACCTAAACAGACTAATCGTTGAACCTCTAGGGTCTAACTGGGAGGGACTAAAAGTTGTTCCTGCAGTCACTCTCTGTGGACTAACCTAAGGGGACTAACCGTTTATCCTCTAGGGACTAACTAGAATAGACTAAAAGTTGCTCCTGACGTTACTCCCTGTGGACTAACCGTTGGGCCTCTAGGGACTAACTGGGAGGGTCTAAAAGTTACTCCTGCTGTTACTTCCTGTGGACTAACCTTAACATACTAACTGTTGGTCCACTAGGGACTAACTGGGAGGGACTAAATGTTGCTCCTGCAGTTACTCCTGTAGACTAACATACTAACTGTTGATCCTCTAGGGACTAACTGGGAGGGACTAAAAGTTGCCCTCACTTTTAGTCTGCAGTAATTGCTCCCCTAGTTAGGCCGCTGCATTTGCTTCCGCAGTTAGTCCAAAATTGGCTCAAGATCTGTGGAAGGTCATTTAGTCCCCCAGAAGACCAACGGCCATACCCGTTTTAGTCCTTTTTGGCTTAAGAGTGAGTATTGTGGAATCTAGATAGCAATCTCAATAGCCATGTTATTTTGCCTTAGGAGAACATTTGCGTATTTTCAGTAAACCCCCGAGAAGAACAGTACTGTCATCAATTCGCACGAACCATGCAACGCCAGTAGCCCTGCACGACACCTTGTTCACCAGTCCACATATCTGGATATCTCGGCAACTGATTCCAGCCAGAGGCAATGCATACTGCATCTTTTCAATACCGCATATACGCTCTGCTTGTAGCAAAACATGAATGCATGCACCTATCGCAGGTATGGTAGGGGCCCGTGACCAATTGGGTCAATTCACTTGCTGTTGTGCAAATGGAAACAGATGACGTGACGACTGGACGTGGTTGCTGAGGGCTATACCATAGTTGAATTTCTTTCTCTATGGCTATACTGCAAACCTGCCAGCTACCTGTTACCGCAAATTTGCCTTCCTGTTGGCACAGTTTCTTTTTTACAGAAATATGACCACTCTAGCTTACCGAGAAATCAAGTTATCGCTAATTTCGTGTCCTGTAAGCTTTCATGGCCGACTGAACATAAAAGCGCAACACCCCAAAGGTTGTGGTGTTGGCAGCATAGCGCCATATTTGATTGGTAGTCATTACAGTTTGGTCTTTCAATTAGTGAAATTTTAGAGCGCAGCTGTTAATGACCCATTCCTGCAGCAAGAGTCGGCGGCGTGACAGAGTGAACAAACACAACAGTGAAACATGCGAACCACGAACGGCGGAGGCCAATGAGAGCAGCCCTTGCAGTGACGTGCGCGCGCATTAGTGTGTACTAGATTGGGAGAGTGTGTCCAATGAGGACTTAGCGCTGTGGCATTTTTTTATTGAAAATCCAGATGGCGCCACCGTCGCCTTCTGAACGCTACGCCCTGTGCGCACCGGAGGTGCCGGCTGGCAGCGCCAGAGGGTGCTGAACAGAGCGCGGGCGTTCTGTGCGCTCTCTGGCCACCCCGGCTGACGTGGTATAGCGGACTTGGCGCGTGAGAAGCATGGTCGCGGTCGAACGCAGCGTTGCAGTTGTGTTCGAGGATGACCATGCCTGGATTAGCCAGAGCCATGCCATCAGATGGATCGTGTTTGTAGTTTGCTTTCTTTTTTAGACCTTATGTGCGTGTTTCACTGTGTCATGAGATAACGAAATGCCGACCTAATGTTCTGAAGAAATGGGGTTCATGTACAGCAATGGGATGAGGTACAGGAATAAATGAACTCTGTGGCATAATTAGGGGTTAAATAAAAATGGGTAAGCCTTTGTTTTCTTCTTTCTCAAGGCGATATATTGAATGCTAACAAAATTTCCCTGATGCCCTAATAACTGCAGCAATTTGACATTTAGGGAGAATGTAGGCCACATTATTTGTTACATGCAGCACATTTTTTTTGTAGGTTAACTGTGTTTTGAAAGTATTTCGGAATAGCCGTTTTCTTCCCTATTTTTATGCGTTATAAGCCTGAGATGTTGGTTTTCCAGGTCCCCTGGGTGAATAAAGCAAAACACATTGTTTGTGTTTGCTTGAATTAGGAAGCATGTTATTGGTTGTCCATGTCCTTGAGCTCGCGCAGGTTTCCATTGTCACATGCCACCAATGTCAATGACGGTTCAACTGAGAGCGGGAGCATTCTCTTTGATGACGGGCCTGCATCTGTTGCATATGAGGCCGTTCTCTTTCGCGTGGGCTGCTCGTAGAGATACTTCGGAAATTACGGCAAAAGATTGTGGGTACTGCATCAGACCGAAGCGCAGGCTTTACATGCTGTGTAGATACTTCCTGGCCTTCAATGATATGCACATAATGCCTCAGTATGTACTTTGCATCAAAGTGCAGCTCACAAATGGAGTCAGTGGCTTCCAAAGCTAGGGCCGATCGGTGCGGTGAAAATTGAGCTCCTGCACGGGTTGCTTTTCTTCATCTTTAGGGACTGCGAAGAGCGAGAGCTTGGCCTTACCTTTCAATCTACACTGTAAAAGTTTACACCCTTTGAGTCGTATCTTGCCACACAACTATGATCGTCATCTGTCTTGTCCGCATTTCCTTTAACGCGGCGAGCCCAGTACTTTCCAGTAACGAACGGCATGCGCGTTATCAGCATGACATAGCATTTCCGACAGGAAAGTAGCGGGCGCGGCGTTTTTAAGAAAGGAAACGCAAGCAAGGCAGGTGACAATTATTGTTGTGTGGCAGAGGTACGCGTACCCCAAAGGGTACGTGTGTCTTCGCCGTGTATGGGGCTCTTGCACTGCCCAGGGGGCACTGCAGAAATGGTGCTAAAAAGCGCCCTCTGTCATGAACTAGGTAGTACCAAGCTCGGTCGTCTGCTTCGGAAAGCACGTTTACAGTATGGACCCACCACTTTCGTTTTTGTTGTACCATGGCTTGCAGCGAATATCGGGTGCCAAAGATTTTTTCAGGGGTTGCACGCTGCGTAAAGGCAATAAATTATCCAACGCCGAATACGTGTACGCCGTTCAAGAAATAAGCGGCGAAGTTTTAGCGCGGTGTCAATCGCAAGTGAAGCGAGTCGCATACGAAGTTGAACTTCAGGTAAAGTTTGCACGCTGCTAGATTCAGGCGCACAAACGCGAGGAAATTCTTGCTATAAATGAATTCACAACAATGATAAGCAGACATCATGCGTACGGAACTGCTCGAGCGCACGATGGTACACGCCGCGACGGCTGCGGTCTTTCGACATGCCGCGAAATGGCGGGCCTCCTGCAATCTTTGTTGATTGCATGCCGCTAGACAAGTAGTTATGCCTGCACTGTAGTAGCGGCCATCTGTCCCTTTAGTAACTGCTAACTGATGCAATGCATGAGCTCGCAGTAACGTACGTGCGAATCGCGCTGCAGTGCGAGCTCGTGTGCTGCTTGCTTGATGTAGCTTTTAATGACAGAGCTCCAACATCGATGTGCTGCAATCAATACTACCTTGCTGCGCTGCCTCAACATGCTCAACGGTCTCGAATCGTGAATCACCAGCCATGCCTTCTGCTTTGCAGTCTGCCGTCGGGATTGTCGGTGCAAAAGACCGAATTTTAGAACGAAAATAATCAAGCAAGCTTCAAGACAGGCAAAGCAGTCAGCATGGCGCGAAGTTTCGCTTAGCCAGCATGACAAACTGCAGCTATCCAGCGCGCCCGACGCTCCGCTTCGTGAGGCCTTGAAGGCAAACGGTAGAATCTGATGTTGGGATTCAGGCCTTCTTGTTCATGGCAGCCCACGACGCAGAAGTAACGATGGTGACGCTTTTTCGAGGCTGAGCTAGGTCTCTGCGGATCGGCGTCGCCGATTCCTTCTGCTTCCAGCATTACGTACATCTCACGGAGAGTCCGTTTTCGTTAAACTGTAGTCTGCGGCGAACTCGCAGCGTGGTCGCCGTGGCCTGCGAGTGACGAGCTTTTTCGCACTCGCAACAGGGCAGAAAAAAGCGCGAATCGACGCAAAACTCGGGCTAGAAACGTGCTTCGCTACAGCCAGGGCTCAATACTACCCAAGCTACCCAGATAACGTTCCGCGCGCCGCCCCTATACCTCAAACGCGCGTTATCAGCATAGAACAGTTTACACCCTTTGGAGTGCCCCTTCTGATAACGCGCGTGCCGTTCGTTACTGGAAAGTTCCGGGCTCGCAGCGTTAAAGAAAGGAAACGCAGCAAGGCAGATGACGATTATCGTTGTGTGGCAGAAGGGGCACGCCAAAGGGTGTAAACTGTTCTTAGAGTGTAAGAGCGTGTACACTCTTAAAACGGTTGCACCCTTTGGGGTGTATATTTGTCCCACAACAATAATCGTCATCTGCTTTGCTTGCGTTTCCTTTCTTGAAACTCGGCGCTCGCTACTTTCCTGTCGAGAATGCTGCGTCACACTAATAACGCGCATGCCGTTCGTGACTGGGAAGTACCGGGCTCACAGCGTTAAAGAAAGGAAACGCGGGCAAGACAGATGACGATTATTGTTGTGGGACAAGATACGCCCCAAAGGGTGTAAATTTTTCTAAGAGTGTAGACTTTAAAAACAGTTGCACCCTTTGGGGTGTATATTTGCCACACAAGGATAATCGTCTTGCCCGCATTTCCTTTCTTTAACGCTGCGAGCCCGGTACTTCCAAGTCACGAACGGCATGCGCGTTATCAGCATGACAGAGCAATCTCGACAGGAAAGTAACGCGCGCAACGTTTTCAAGAAAGGAAATGCGGGCAAGACAGATGACGATTATCGATGTGTGGCAAACATACACTCCAAAGGGTGTACACATTTTTTAGAGTGTACAGATACCGTTTTGCAACCCACTCTCCAAAAAGTCCAGGCGGACCCGCCCAGCCTGAGCCGGACCGCTCGTTTCGTACTATCGTCTGCTCGCGTCAGCTCTCGCTGGTGCTTGTTTGGTTTGGTCCGTTTGGTCTCGTTCGCAGTTGTTTCCGGTTATTTTGTGATCTAATCGTATGCATGGTACGAATTGTGTAGTACTTTCTGGAATCCAAGCGGGCGGCACTGGAACTTATATACATGGGTTGCACCAACGTCACATCCGCAAGCCAGGAAACCGGAAACCGCCATGTTTGAGAACACTTGCTGCGGAGATCGTGCTGGGTCGTGTACTCTGCAGTAGTAGAAGACCGACAACTCCAGATTCACGATGACAATTTGTGCCATTTTTGGCTGCAGAACGAGAAGCGATTCTTCTGCTATCAAGGACAAGGCACAGCCACACATCGGACTGTTTAGTTTGCCCGCGGTTATTAAGAACCAGTGTGAACGAACGAGGCTCTTGTCTGAGCAGCGCCGGAGCGTTTGGCTGGCAAGGATAAATAGAAAGGACTTGAAGAATGACAAGTATGTCCGTGTTTGCGGTCTTCACTTCGTCAAAGGTAAAGGAATTTTCAGATTACGCCTTTTATAACACTAACTCGCCTGGCCGCTTCTCTTTCCTGCTGCCGAAATTGTTTGTTTACCCGCGGCGTTCACACGAGCTTTTTCTGAAAGCGCTAGTCAAAGCTCTGTAGATTGCCAACTGTGCGCTTTAAATTGCAATTTATACACGGTACATGTGTAGTTAATGCATTTGCATGTGTGTCCTTTTAAAGGGAAGCCTGCCAATTTGATGGACGATGGAAACTGCTGCCGAAATTGTTTGTTTACCCGCGGCGTTCACACGAGCTTTTTCTGAAAGCGCTAGTCAAAGCTCTGTAGATTGCCAACTGTGCGCTTTAAATTGCAATTAATACACGGTACATGTGCAGTTAATGCATTTGCATGTGTGTTCTTTTAAAGGGAAGCCTGCCTGTTTGATGGACGATGGAAATCCGGACTGGGCACCGAGTCTGCGGCTGGGCCACGGCCGTTATGACCGCACTACTGTGGTTTCATCCGCGCGTTACATGCGGTGTAAACGGCGACAGCAGAACAAGCCACGTGCTGCTGCAGTGTGCAAGCAGCCCGTGAGGCCTGTAACGCCACCTGAGCACGCCATAGGCTCGGAACTAGAGCCTGATGAGCTCACTCCAATGGGCCCCATTCTGGAGTCTACTACAACGACAGGTTCGTGTGCATATGATTCCCAAGCATGTTAGTCTAAAGGTTTCTCAATTTTATTATGTCCTGAGTTTCACACTGACAGGCAATTCTGTTGATCTGTTTCTTTTTCCAGAGGCAGAAGTCCAAACTGAGCTCACGTGCAGAGACCTCCAATTGCTAGAAGAAGATTACCGCAAACTATCCGTTGAGCTGGCCACGTTGAAACAGCAAAAAGAGGAAATGGAAATGTCGGAGGCGTCCCTGCGTGAAGACCCCAACAAAGTGTCATTCTACACAGGCCTTCCAAATTTTGTAGTTTTAATGGCTGTGTTCAACCTGCTAGAGAAGTTTGTTAAACACACACCACAAAACTCATTGGTAAAGTTTCAAGAATTTTTAGTGTTCTTAATGAAGCTTAAGTTGAACCTGCCATACCAAGACCTTGCTTACCGCTTTAATATATCGGAATCGACAGTATGTCGGATATTTGACAAATGGCTACACGTTGCATTTTGCAGACTGAAGCCTCTGATGTCATGGCCCTCAAGGCAAGCAATAAGGAGGACAATGCCTCAAGCCTTTTTTGAATCATTCGGAGAAAAGGTAGCGGTCATAGTCGACTGCTTTGAGATCAAGCTTGAACGGCCGTCATCCCTGCAACCAAGATGTCAGACTTGGTCCCAGTACAAATCTAGCAATACAGCCAAGTACCTTATCGGAATATGTCCTCAGGGAGTGATCACCTTTATTTCCGATGGTTGGGGAGGCAGGACCCCTGACAAACATATTACTGAACACTGCGGCATTCTTGACCATTTATCTCATGGTGATGTGGTACTGGCTGACAGAGGCTTTGATATTGCCGACAGTGTAGGCTTGTACTGTGCAAAGCTCCACATACCTGCATTCACCAAAGGCAAAAGACAATTGTCAGCAGTGGATGTCGAGGCAACGAGAAATATTGCAAATGTCAGAATTCACGTTGAGAGGGTGATCGGCTTGGTTCGTAACAAGTATGTCATAATGAAATCCGTTCTGTCACTAGAGTATGCGACTCTCAAACAGGGACACCAGTTCACACCTCTAGATAAAATCGTCAACGTTTGCTGTGCACTGACAAATTTCTGTCAATCTGTTGTTCCTGCAAATCCAGAGCCATGTAGCTAAGCTTGCCGAGTATGCGTGGTATTTGGAAAAGGCTATTCTTGCACGATAATGTGAGAGAGAATAGTCTAGAGGAATTTGAACTCCCACAAGTAATGCCGGAAGAAGTAAAGAACGCCTTGGGAGCTATGCAAAGAGGGAAACCAGCTGGGGAGTATCAGGTAACAGCAGATTTGTTGAAGGATGGTGCGCACATTGTTCTAGAAAAACTGGCCACCCTGTATACACAATGCCTCATGACCTCGAGCGTACCGGAATCTTGGAAGAACACTAACATAATCCTAATCCATAAGAAAGGGGACACCAAAGACTTGAAAAATTATAGACCGATCAGCTTACTGTCCGTTACCAGGCAGGATTCCATAAAGGCTACTCAATAGACCATATTCACAATATCAATCAGGTGATAGAGAAATGTGCGGAAGATAACCAACCCTTATATATAGCTTTCATTGATTACGAGAAAGCGTTTGATTCAGTCGAAACCTCAGCAGTCATGCAGACATCATGGACTCGGGGCATAGACGAGCCGTATGTAAATATACTGAGATATATAGCGGCTCCACAGCCACCGTAGTCCTCCATAAAGAAAGCAACAAAATCCCAATAAAAAAAGGTATCAGGCAAGGAGATACGATCTCTCCAATGCTATTCACAGCGTGTTTACAGGAGGGATTGAGAGACCTGGATTGGGAAGAATTGGGGATAAGAGTTAATGGAGAATACCTCAGTAACTTTCGATTCGCTGATGATATTGCCTTGCTTAGTAACTCAGGGGACCAATTGCAATGTATGCTCACTGACCTGGAGAGGCAAAGCAGAAGAGTGGGTCAAAAAATTAATCTGCAGAAAACTAAAGGAATGTCTAACAGTCTCGGAAGAGAACTGCAATTTACAATAGGTAGCAAGGCACTGGAAGTGGTAAGGGAATACACCTACTTAGGGCAGGTAGTGACTGCTGATCCGGATCATGAGAATGAAATAATCAGAAGAATAAGAATGGGCTGGGGTGCGTTAGGCAGGCATTTGCAGATCATGAACAGCAGGTTGCCATTATCCCTCAAGAGAAAAGTATATAATTGCTGTGTCTTACCAGTACTCACGTACGGGGCAGAAACCTGGAGGCTTACGAAAAGGGTTCTACTTAAATTGAGGACGACGCAACGAGCTATGGAAAGAAGAATGATAGGAGTAACGTTAAGGGATAAGAAAAGAGCAGATTCCAAGGGATGGGAAGCGTAGCAGGGGGCGGCAGAAAGTTAGGTGGTTGAATGAGATTAAGAAGTTTGCAGGGATAAGATGGCCACAATTAGCACATGACCGGGGTAATTGGAGAAGTATGGGGGAGGCCTTTGCCCTGCAGTGGGCGTAACCAGGCTGACGATCATGATTGTTGCATACACTGTGCAATTTACCTGTAACAAATTTTTACCTGTAATTTTTTTACTGTACTCGGCATAGAGGCTGCCAGTTCTCTCTTAGCAGAACAAAACATCCCAAACATCGCACTGCTTGATTTTAGAGCAGACTATCAAAAATTTTTTTCTGGTTCGTACTATCAATGACTGAAATTATCAAAAGCGATTGTTCAGTGTTCCGACCTAGAAGTTTTGAAAACGCCCTTGCGTAATATTTTTGTCTGTTTTGAATTTGTATGTTTGTGACCCATATAATATGCAATTTTGTTCGAATCTATCTTGCAATTGTTTGTTTGCACCTGTCTGGGAGCACTATACTGTTTCTAGTTGCTTTGCTTGAAACATTATTTGTATTCCTGCTGATGCAATGATACGTTGATGTTTTGGATCTTACTTCTGGTTAAAGTATGGCTTGCTTTGTGAATGGTATCTAGGAAACCAATTTTGTTCAGATGTTTTGTTAAGTTGTACTTTTTTTAACCTAAATTCTGTGACCTGAATTATCAAATGTCTGATTTTACACTATTTGTTTGTTTATGGGGTTTTACGTCCCAAAATGACTCGGGGTATGAGAGACGCCGTAGTGGAGGGCTCAGGAAACTTCGTCCACCTGGGGTTTTTTAACGTGCACTGACAGCGTACAGTACACGAGCCTCTAACATTCCGCCTTGTATTTCTATTTTATATTGCTCTGTAATCGCAACTCCTGTCTTGGCAGTGCTGACAGTATGAATAAATAACATTCATTCAGCACTAAGGAACAAGGACACAAAAGAAACATACCACAGGACGGGTGCTAACTACCCAATCTCTTTATTGTTGGCAGTGTGATATACTGATTGAAGCTTTCTCTTCATACCGCACTGACAAAGCAGTCTTGCCTAGTGAGCTCTGAAATCTGCATCACATCAAAGACAAATGCAATTGAAACCACCGTTGCAACTTGAAGGGGAAAGTCCATGTACATTGAGAGTTGCAGTTGTCTTTCAACCCTTCTGTCGTTCGCCTAGCTTGTACTCTGGCATAGAATAGTTTGATTGGTCCCCACATGTGTGACGGATGAGTATGACCTTCTGTTTCGGTGTGTGTTCCAAGAGACATTGCACAGCAGATCACAAGACACCATCTCGGAATGCATAGCGCCACTCGAGTAGAGCATTGTAGCAGTGGCTGGTTATGTGGCCAAACTTCTTAAGGAGTTTCTTCCTTTTCCACATGTTATCTTTCCCATACCATTTGTATGTAGCTGATGAGAGCTTGTCGCCATGCTAAATCCATAAATCCTTCATTAGCTACCAGTCTGATTTGAAGTATCTTCTGCAATTGCTGACACAGAACTCATGGTAACATATTTGTGAAAGCTTGGGGCTTTTGTTCCAGGGACTCTGCTAAGATTTCTTCAGTTGAGCACAGTCTGCACAATACCAGTGCTTCTGCTTTGGTGCCCGCTTCATTCCAATGCACGAGTAGTGGAACCATTTGTATGGGCAGTGTTCCCCATCACATGCCACCATTCTTCCTGTTTCTGGGCCTCGACAGTAACAGTACACAGATCTTTTAGCACTAGTGCCAGCCTTTGGTGTATCTTTTCGGGTGAAGTATTGTGAAAACATTTCAGGTAGCACAACATGTGTGAAAAATCGTGTTGCCAATTCCAGAATTCCTTGAAAGAATGCACAATCTTCCACTATTCTTTCAATATGTACAGAAGTTGGCGTCCAAACGACAAAGTCGCAGTATTTCACCGCACACATTGCCAGCTGTGTTTGGACTTGGTAGAAATACTCGTGCGTCCTCTTTAAGCGAGGTCCTTCTGGACTAGCTTCCAGGCAGAAATCTTTGTTGCTCAATGCTGCTTCTAGTCCTTGTACTGCAAGTGAATAAGGGCATTTTACTTCAACAATGCCTTCACCGCAGCATAGACAGCTGACAATAGCATCTGGGGATGCTGCAAGGTGGGGATATTTGGCACTTAAACAAACGCCGGCCCTCCTTAGTGTCACATTGTTGTGGCATTGCACTGCATTTGCTTGGTACTTGGAGAGGGCAGCACTTTCATGCTTGAGTCCCCAGTCTGTGGCTTCAGATGAAAACTTGTTTTTCTCTGGGTAGCAGATTCTTCTCAACAAGCTTATTGACGGGTAGTCCACGTTTGTCCTACACACACTCTTCATAACTGAAGCTGTTACTCGTCCAGCTCTAAATGCAAACCACTTTGCACATTTTGACTGCTCTCTTGTTACGGCTTCGACATGCTGCACCATATCTTCTGTTATCACCATTTCTTTCAAAAACTCTTCGGCTCGGCTCACCAGAGCAGGCAAATCCTCAGAAGCGGCCTCTTCACACATTAGGGTTCGAAGAAGTAAAGGCTCTTTTGCTCGTGGTGGATGAAAAAGAGAGCTATATTTTTCATGCAGAGTAAACAACGCTGGCGTCACTCCTGCATCTGCTATTGCTGAAAAGCACTGCTCAAGCTCTGCATCTGTCGCAGCTGGGATTGGCAGTAGCCTATGTGATGAAGGGGTTACATGTGCAGTAATAGTACTGTTTATAATGTTGTCCATCTTTTTCTTCTTTGCTTTTGACGAAGAAAAGTCTATTTCCCTTAGCCTTCGGAATTCAACATTCCGGCTATGAGCTGGCAGCCATGTATTTTTCTTTTCAGTACAAGTAACGGAGTCCCTCAGCCTCACAGCTGTCTCTATGGCAAAAAGTGTAGCAGCAACATGCGAGCATGCTTCGCCTACACCTGCCATGCACGTGCAATGCGCTGTCCCGACAGTTCCATCTGCTTTGGCAAGAATCCACACTTTAAGGGGTACCTCCCGTAGGCGCTGAGAGTGGTTGACCTGAAATGTCAAACAACATGATTTCAGCAAATACAGTTTTTGAAATGTGAAATGTCAAATAAACTGATTTCCACCAATACTGTTTTCGAATAAAATGACCTCAGAAAATATTCTTTTTCATACGACCACTTTGCTGAGCACCAGCAACAGTTTGTTGTGTGGTTGTACGCCACTTTATCCACAAAATGTGGCAGGAGCACCATGGTTTCACTTGCGCTTTACAAGGTTCAGAAAAGCTCGCTCTATAGCAAGCAGTTGAGAAAGTAATTTTTCTAACAGTTGTGACAGTTGTGATGCTTTGCTTGGTCATATGTTAACAACTTGTGCACCATTTTCTAACCACTTGTTCTCAAGTTGCCGCTGTACGCGTGCTAGGCAACAAAATGGTTACGCTCAACAACAAAAAAGAAACAAATCAGACAGTCTACAGGAACACAAAGCGTAAATTTGGAGAAATAAAAAAATGCGGAGCTTAACGATCGATAATTTACTAACCTCGCTCAAAACGATGACGCGCTCTGATGCCAGCTGCTTTGCTGCGATGCTCTTGACCCATCCGCTCGTAAAATAATTGTGGCCTTCTAAGGATTTGTACGCCTTCATCTGTTGCAAAGTAACGTGACTTGTTGAAAGCACCAAGTAATTGACGATGTCGGCGTGCGTGACGGTGGGCAGCAAGTCGACGTTCGGCGTAGCGTCCTTGCCGATGCACAGTTCATAAGGGTCGATGCCGTCACACATTTCGATCTTCGCTCTGTAACGTGCCCGAGTCGGTCCTACGAGCTCTTCAGAGTATGATGGACAAAGCGCGTGCAAATTTTCTTTCGTCATGTCGCAAAGATAAACCGAACGACATCAAGCTCAGGCGCGGCGGTAGGCGGTATAAGCGTGCGTCCTGACGCGGTCGTTCTCAAAGATGGCGCACGCGCGATTTGCAAGCCGGAACTGACGTCACGTGCAACCCATGTATAAGATTTTCGACGATTGCCGACTATTCTACATCTCTCTTCCAAATTATTTGTCTCAATATAGCACGAAATTAAAACACGCATAGAGTTGTGCTTAGAGTTGTGCATTAGGGAGTATCGTAATCGTCAGTAATCGTCGGTCTCACATTTAGCGCCCTCACATAGGTCCAAAAGACTGCAAAAAGCGTGCCTGCTTCCGGTACCGGTCTACCTGATGATTTCCGCCGTTGCGTTCGCGCGCAGTTCGTAACGAATGGTAACGCGCTGGCAGAGTAGTCGCAGCTGAATCACCGAATTCTCAAGAGCTCTTCTTACACCGCGACTGCCTCGTACTCCAGCCAAGAACGACGGCAACTTGGGCGTGACTCTCGTGCATAGGTAGGCTAGAGTCAGCTTGGTTTGGTTTAGTTTTCCCCTACTGATAACGCATAATGACAATGTTTAAGAGTCGGGTGGAATATAGTTGAGCAGCAATTTTCTTTTTCCTTACGAATTATGCAAATTCAAAATTGTGTCAACTAATGGCCTAAGTAGGCCAGAGTCAGCTGTGCAGTTTTCTCTATTGTGTGCCTGCCATTCTGTAAACGAACGTTTTGTTTTCACAGCGAAGCCGTTACGTGCGTGTTTTCCCAGTGTCAGGTCAGCATACTCACTCACAAGTACAGACGCATACTCGCCCCATACTCATTTCACAGATGCGAAATAGAGCGTTCGTGAGTTACGAAGGGTGTGAGTGAACGCGAGTATGCGCTGGAGTGAGTGCCGGTTAACGTGAGTAGCAACGAAAGTCAAGGTGCGGTCATTGTATAACAAGGACCCTGGTATAACCACAATATATAATTGGTGAAGAGTCGGATGGAATAAGTTGCCCAGCAATTTTCTTTTTCTTTACGAATTATGCATGTTCACAATTATTCGGTAATTGTGTGAATTAATGGCCTAGGTAGGCCAGAGTCAGCTGTACAGTTTTCTCTATTGATGTATGCCCGCCATTGTGTGAACTAACGTTTTGTTTTCACAGGGAGGCCTTTAGTTTGGCTAAAAAACGTCACGTGCGTGTTTCCCTGTTTCGTAGGTCGGCATACTCACGAGTACGCTGACTTAATTCACAGGTGCGAAATAAAGCGTTAGTGAGTTACAAAGGGTGTTAGTATGCGCGGGAGTGAGTGCCGGTTTTGAAATGAGTAGCAACGAAAGTCAGCAGGGTGCATTGTAGGGGTGAGGTGAGGGCGAAGATTGCTAAACGCTCGTTTACTGCACGTTAAGAGGCATCATACGGAGCGTATACAAAATTTCCACGTTGCCCCGATTGGCTCCATGTTGGCAGGTGTTTATGTTTGGAGGAAATGGGGGCCATGTTTTGGGTGACGTGCAACAGAAGCATGAAGTGAGTTTAACTAGTTTTCGAAAATAATTTAAGTGCTCCTTCTCTTCCCCTTTATGCAAATCGCATACTTTGTTTGCCCGATGTCCTGTGAGAACTAAATGCAACACTGAAATTCAGTTTGTATTAGGATGAGAAGCATGTTGTGAGTGATGTGCTATTGTTTTAACTGTGTAGATTATTTATGCAAGTGTTCCAGAGCGTTGTAGGCTTCTGTACTCCAGTCACACTGGACACTTTTGGTAGCAATTGAGCCCAACCAGAATTGAATTTCTCAATCGCAATTGGCTTCTTTGCACAAGTTACAGAAGGGAGCCAATCGCAGTTCAAAAAATTGTATCACAATTGAAAGCACCTTGTGTTACCCAGGTATTATAAACCGCAAACAGAGCTTTGCCCAATGCCAAAGGATTGAATTTGCATCAGTTTACATTTAGAGTGGAGGGGCATATTGTGGGTTACATTTGGCCAAAGCTTCATGAGTGTCAGCTATAAGGTTTTAAAAAGTTTCTTACACAAGTGCTCACAACTGTTATTCAGCTATTTAGTAATATTTCCCAGTGTCCTGAAACAACTACATGTGACACCGCTTCACATTTGTTGGAAATGTGGGGTATGTTATAGGCAATGCATGGCGAAAGTTTAATTTCTGGGTTAAATTATGGATTAGCAGATAACTGAGTTTTATAAGTAGCATCCCCAAGTGGCTTTGCGCACCCAAATACACAAACTCCTGTACGCCTTTTGCATTCTTTTCTCTGTCTGGTTGATAGCACATCTTAACTTTGGGTCCCCTATTTCTAAAACTCTCTAATTGTGGAATAGTCCTTTTCTGCCTATTTTTATGTTATACCATGCGCAAAGTGTGTTTTCTGATGGTTCTTCGAAAACTGAGAGGGGCACTTGCTTCATTTTTGTTTGAAATAAGGGGTTCATCATGTCTAGTGTGGGCACAGTTTAAATTCTGTTGGTTAACTACAGCATTATTCTGCATTATTGTGAAAACAAAATGTGACCCCCATGTTTAACCTTGCGCAACGTTGGGTTCATGTCGTGAGTCATATGCAGGCGATGTTTTAAGGCGTGGCTCAACTACAGGCACTTCATATTGTCACGTAGTAGTGACTGTGAAGAAGGCAGCAAAACTGTGATTGACAAAACTAGCGTATTATTGGGCGAACCTATGCCCTCAAAAACAGGCTATGCTCAAAGAACGCTAGCGGCAAACACAGTCGGTGATAACTCAGTATCCGATTTGCTGGTCAAGCGCATCTGCTTTTGTACACAAGTCATCGAAGGCTCCAGAGTAATCGGGGGTGCCCGCGTGTCTTCCAGAAAGTTCTACACAATTTGTATCGCACATGCAATCAATTACAGAAGCTTCGATGACAACAGAACCATCGATAACATTCGAGAAACTTCAGATACATGCGGGCGCGTCCCGCATAGAGCAATAACATTCATTAGACAGTGAAAAGTGCTCACCCATAAACGATAACTGCACATGCCAATATTAATTATGCAACTGCTTGGAAGAACCACCTTTGCTGGAATTTAGCCTGTGATCAAATTTTTGTTCCCTTAATCGACCTTGCTGTGTGGTTTTCATCTCCTCCTGTGTGGTCTATCTCCCTGGTTGTAACGAGCCAGCATTTGAGGCAGTGACTGCTGTTAGAGCTCTGCAGAAGTTACATTGGTTTTTATTGTCAACTGTAATAGAAGATGGTCTATTTGTTCATTGCTGATCATGCTATATTTATCAGATGTTTTAGAACTGTTCACCCATTTCTCTCGAGACATAACTCATTTATCTGATACGAGTGCCAGGCCACAGAGATTTACACCTAAATGAAATTGCTGATTGCTTATAGTGGCGTTGCACGGTAGTTCTCCAATCCCAGTTTTACTATCATCAGCATGTGTCATTGTAGCATAGTCCAGAATATTTATTGCCAATAGCTTTGACAAATCTTTATTGTCTTCTTCTGATTTTGTCGATCTAAATTTTTCCTGAAACAATAGATGGTGCCCATACATAATCTTGCTTATGTGGCTTTAAGTTCCCAAAAAATTGTAATTTTACAGCGAAACTGTTGAAAGGATTTCCACGATCGTTTTCATGTGGCGGTGAAGGCTGGTGATGTGCTGGGTATGAAATGTCAATCAGAAATAGAGCCAGCAGCACAGCCTCCATCAGGCCCTCCTCAATTTCTGTTTGTCGCGATTCACCAGCTCTATATTGGAGGTTAGCTATCAGGGGCCCAAATTGAAAAAAACATATTGTGGGCTACACACAACTTCTGTGTATCTGTAGCCAGTGCATGTGTGCACTCATGATCAAAAGTATGTGAACCAGAGCTCTTGCAAGAAAAAAAAGGAATTCTTGGCAACTCGCTCACAACCTGAAACTTGCAAAGGCACTTCAATGTTTGGAATGCCAAGTCTGAACCGCAGTCTTCAGTTAGAGGTTACATGCCAGTGTATCGAATAAATTCATCGTTAGTTTTTTGTAGAATGCCTGATCCGCATACTTTTGATCGAGGGGTTGCCTCATCGCATCTCTGATGTCTGCAGAATGAGATATGTTTGCCTCATGACTCATTGTTCACTAGAAGAAAGTTGCTGTTTTGTCTTAGTCTTCACAACTCATTGACTGCATGGACCACAATGACCAGATGTCTGGGCCAACAACCTGACAACCCTGTTAAAGCAGTCAAATGAGCACGACGCCTTGCCTAAATATAGCCCAAGAAAAGTAGAATATTATTTCTGAACAGTGTGTTTAATAATACAGGTCATTTCAGCTAAAAAGTACTTTGTGTGCATTATTTCTGTACACATTCTAGGGTGCACTAGAATTCACTGTATTAATGAGGAAAAACTGCAAAGGCCTTGCCAGGATTGCTTACAATGCTTCCTTGCTCTTGAAAAGTGATTTTTCTAAGTTGCTCTTCTCTTATTCCCACAAGCACTGGTAATCTAAATGAATGTACCTGGAGAGAATCTGAGACGACGACTTTCGGCAATACTATCTCCTTCGCACGATGTAGTGCTCAATCAGCCATTCAGCTCATCTGATTTCACTCAACCAGCCAATCAGCATGCGCCTGATAGCCGAGGCGATAGTATTGCTGAAAATGATCGTCCCAGAATATATTCTCTGTTTTTTGCATTTTGGGTGTGTGGTAAAGTGTCTCAATCTGTTTGTGGGAAGGCAAACTGCATCAACAGGGCTGGCTGCAGCATCTGTCTCCCAATGGGCACATCACCACTACCTTTTTCCTGCACCACTCCAGACGACTCGCTGACAAGCACCTTTCTGGGTTGCTATGGGGCCTACGCTGCCATTATGTACTTAAGCTGTCATTAGTTGCCTTATTTCAGCCCGGTACCTCTGCTCGAGACAGAAGTGAAAAAGGTAATGATGTGTGCTCCCTGGCAGTCAGTGCGGCCACCTCTGTGGTGGCTTTTAGACATGAAATAGATGTTCTTATATCTGTCGTTCCTGTAGAAAGCTCTTGCATGGAGCGCACATTCTTTAAAGTTGACAAAACTTGTTGAACTTGCAATCCTCCATTTATTCCTCAGCTGTACGCTGTTGTGCTACAGCTGTAACATGCTTTTCATGATTCTGAAAGTGCAAGAAGTGAGATGAAACTAAGTTTTTAATCGACAGAATTTATGGCACCTGAAAGGGATATACGATACGTTGAGCATTATGGTCTTAATAAGCAGAACTGGTCTTCCTTGTTGCAGCTTCACAACTCTGAAGATGCCCCGAACCAAGAAACCAAAGCCCCGTCAGTCATCTCTGCTCCCTGGATGTGCCCTTGGCGCTGAACAAATCAGGTGGGCTGGGACAATAGGCTGGCAAATTCACTTGTGAGTCGGCTCACTCTGGCTTACACCAACTGGTGAGAGAGTCCGAGTGAGTTTGGCTGATTCTGCTTTCAGCGAGTTTGAGTATGTGCGAGTCTTGCCAGGTCCAACTCTCAGCAAGTTTGAGTCGGAATGAGTCTGGCTAACTCAGATTCTCATGAGCATATATATATATATATATTGTGAGCGAGGCTGAGTGAGTTCTGTTTATTTTGTTGACCTGTGGTTTGGGGTCTAACCTGCCAAATATGAACATGCAGGATTGAATGCCAGCTGCGTGCAGAGCTATGTTTTGGTGAGACGCAGACTGAAATATCACTAATAGTGGCACTGGTAAGAAAGAGCGATATTGGCTCTGCCAGAAGGTTAGCCACTCTAAGAAAGGTGTGCAGCTCACTGGTTTCAAAACAAACAACCCTGCTTTCACTGACACTTAGAAAGGACACTAAAGAAAAAAATGAGTTGAGCTGTATTATTAGTTAACTGTAGGGTGGGAAAATATTCAGTTTTGTGAAAGTTTTGAAAACGAATTCAGTATTACCACCTCCAGCTGTTCATATTTGTATTCAAAAAGGCACTGTTCGATACTTTCAAAGAATCAAAACGAATGAAATATTTCAGAACCTGACTCTCAGACAGCAATAAGAAACTTTGCCAACGACCGAATCTCCCCGAAGGCACTACGCATGCAGGAGGCCAAAATTACAAAAGAAAGATATACATCACCTGGACACCCGCTCACACCCTCGCGGAGGACGGCAATAACGAGGCGGCATACGACGCGGCTCGAGGGCTTACGGACAGAGCCGCAGTCGCAAGTGACGCCCCGACACCCTCCGGACGTGACGGTGCGGTAAATGAGTGGGAGTGGGAGGACAGAATGACAACATATAATGACATTACGAAACATTATAGGTTACAGAGGCGCATATTCCCGCGACCTCACGCAAAATTGACAAAAAAGCAGTCTGTCACATGGTGGCAGTTACAAACTAGGACGTATCCGAATCCTGCGCTCTCGCACATCATATATCCGGATGTATATCTTACGGACAAATGCAAAACATGTGAATCCAGAGCCACTCTGGAGCATATATTATGGGAATGCCGAGGGATAAATAACAATAAAGAAAACGCTGCCTCTAGCAGCAGCCTTCGCACGCGCTGGGAAGCCGCGCTGCTCAGCCCCGCCCTTGAGGATCAACTATGGGCCGTCCAGCGGGCCGAGGATGCTGCCAGGACCCACGAACTCCTGGCCGTCACCTAGGCGGGGTCTTTGGCCCTCCCCACCAACTCGCAGGGCACACAATAAAGTTTCCCTCCTCCTCCTGTTTTTAAAATGTGGCTACTGTTCTCCATCTGCCAAACTATCGCGAACTATTAGAAGGGAGACATTTTTTTAAAGTAGTGCAGAAACCAAATGAGCTGTACTAGCTTGGTTTACGGTTTCACGGCGAAAGCTTACGTGACGACCTACAGGTTTTGCTTGTGTGCCATTTAGTGTTCTTGGCAGTGCAGTCACGTTGCAGTTTTCTTTTATGCTACAATCAGTGGTTTTCCTTCCAACGGGCCCTTTTACATGTGTCTTTGGCCACAAGTCCTTCAGCTGCATTTTTTTCTCCACATCTGATCTTTTTTTTTCAGCAACCACTTTTTCAGTCACAGAGCAGCCATTCACGCATGAATACAGTTGAACCTCGATATAACAAAGTTGTACTTGCAGTGAAAAACTTTGTTAAATCGGGGATTTAGTTAATTCGAGGTTTGAAAGTTCCGTCATTCAAAACAACTTCACAAATTCCCGAGCATTCCTGGTGGATAGTATCTTGTTAGTAAGCACTTGTAAACAAATTGACGATTTGCCAAATAGTGAGCGCCATGTGGTGCACAACAGGCAGGCAAAGCTGCAACGCTGTTAATCGCTCCCGGAGAACCTTCCCTTGTCTTACTCCTATGGCGTGCGTTCATTGACCCAGCCGTTGTCCACACGTGGGTTTAAAAAGGCACGCTGCACCTTGTCCGCAGTCACATCCTAAAGAAGGAACCGAGCCTGTTTCAGAACATCGGTGTTTATCCAAAAAACTTGGTTTAAATATTTACTTTTATCATATCTTATGTGAAGTAGTAACCATACCACACACAAATATGAGCCCCCCGAAAGTACAGATACTAAAGAATGTCAGCCTGTTTGCCGAAAAACAGCCACTGCGAATGGCTCACACGGCCGTTTCGTGCCCCCTCCTCGACAGTTGCGCCACTAGCAGCATGCGCTGTCCCTATTGAAACTTTGGCCGGAGTTTTGCAACCAGAAAAAGCATTGAAAGACTCTAATATGACATTGCTGTTTGGACCAGCAGTACCATTGCCCCTTTGCAAGAAAGAGATGACTTGCCTTAATCGTGCATCACTTCCTGGGAGCAGTAGTGGTACATTTTTTTTTTGTCTGCTTTCCATAGCCAAAGCATCTGCTTTCACAAACATTTCGTGTTGCTTTCACTCGTATTTCAAAAGAAAGATTTTGAATTTGTTGCAGTTGGTTTTAAAGAGGCATGCTTGCCCCCCACTTTTTTCACCCCCTGTTGTAGTCTTCTCCACAGGATTGTACAAATTTTGAAGCCAGCAGGTATGTACAAATGCCATAAAATGCTACGCCAATGCATAGGGACTTGCACTGCAGGCACACTGCAACCTTTGCACTTTTGCAACAGGCTGCCCTTGTGATTGAGTAATAGTAGCACAAAGTTTTGTGCTACTATTTGTTTGCTACTATTTGCTATGTTTTGTGCACACTGTTGTTTATAAAGTAATTGCAAAGCAATGCTTTTTTCATTTTGTAGGATCTTCTGTGCATTTAATGATGTCTTGAGTTTAGCCTGCAATGTTATGGTGCGTTCTGTCAGTAGTGAGGGTAATATTTTAATTTACACCCATGAATATTTTTAGCTATATTTATCAGCTACGTACGTCTCCTCAAAACAAGGTTACTATTAAGAATCCGCTGGCTACAGCATGCCTAGTCGAGAGTAGCCGACCAAAGTTGCCGTTCGATGCAGAGTCGACAAAATGGATTGCAGTGGCTGTACGACATTTGGAATGCTTAGGAACCACTTCGACATTGAAAGTGAGGACACGAATTGCATGGGCAACACTCGCATAGCGGTAACTTGGTTCGTAGTAGCCATGTTCTTGAAAACATGGATTGCAGCATGCAGATCTAGAAATCGAAGGAGACACTGTATGGCATCCGAAATTTTAGTCGCCATTCTATGTTAGTTCTGGGGAGTTGGCTCTGGTGCCATTGGGGAATTTCAAATAAATGAGCGGGTCTAAAAATTTTGACCTCAACTTTCCTCTATGCAGTTTTTTTTACAGCGAAGCTGTTTTATTGCTACTCCCCAACAGCACAATCATGTGCTCGGACAGAAAGTGCAAGCAAAACAATCAGCAATGGCTCATACCCCCCTAAGCAAGCAACAAATGCATGCCGAAACCGGAGAACATGCCGAAAACTGATCATCATAATTAGCCGATTAACCTACCACCTCCCCTATCATAATCTGACTCAGACTGAGATGCACCAGATGGACACCCTCCTCCGTACGGCACTAAAGGCAGCGCTGGCACTACCTCAACATGAGTCTACACAGCTCCTACTACGACTGGGGGTGCACAACACCATCCGCGAACTAGTTGAAGGTCACCTTAACAGCCAATTGCAACGTCTGCAACGAACAATGCAAGGGTGCCACATTATATCCCAGCTAGGATACCAAACACCAAGAAAACCACAACAGGAAAACCGCACACTTCCGCTTAGCATTCGCAGCAAAATTCATGTGGCCCCAATTCCACGGAATATGCACCTTGACCGTCATAAAGGTCGAAGAAAGGCAAGAGCAGAAGCCCTGGCTCGACTCTTTGGTGATGACACATCAAACACACCAGTCCTATACACCGACGTGGCCCGCTACCCACAGAAACGTGCCCTATGTCTAGTCGTACTAGACGGTGCAAACATTCTGAGGGCTTCGGCCACGCTCAACACTGTGGACAGTGGCACGGCGGAAGAGGCTGCTATCGCCCTAGCCATCGTACATGCTTCAACCATGCTGACGCCGGATGGACCTATCACAGTGGTCATTGATTCTCAGACCGCCTGCAGGACTTTGGCACAAGGGAAGGTGACACCCTACACACACCGCATCCTTACATCATTACACCCCACAGCGTTACACAGGGTGCGTATCACCTGGACACCTGGACACTCCTCTCTCCATGGTAATCAACGCGCTAATGTGGTAGCCCGAGAGCTCGCTAACCGGGCGCCATTGGAAGAGCTGTCCAACCCAGACGATGCACCGACAGAACCACTGAACCACATTGAAACTCAACAATATTACAGAGATACCAGGAGACACTTCCCTCCACCACATAATTCCCTTAATCCAGAAGATGCTGTCGCGTGGTGACAGCTTCAAACTAATTCATTTCCCTGCCTCTTTTATCTTCACCTCTTCCACCCTACACAATATCCCTCATACTGTCCCTATTATGGAGCAAAGCCCACAGTATATCATTGCACCTGGGAGTGTCCACACCCTCCGGGCTACTCCCCTATTCCTTCACCTTCCTCCTGGAAGACTGCGCTGACCAGCTCAGACCCGCAAGAGCAGCGACGGCTGATCCAGTGGGCACGCGGAGTGGTGCGAGCCAATGGGGCCCTGAACTAAGGACTCCACCCTGCAAGGAAGTTGCCCAATCTCATGACAAATGTTTTCTCTCTCTCTCTCTCAATGGCTCATACACCCGTAAGCAAGGAAAAGATGCAATGGCTCATAGCCCTGTAATGATACAATGTATGTACATCTCCCCTAACACACCCAGATCGGACATTGAGTATTTTATGCGATTCTTGGTACTGGCAAGTGACCACACCACCCCGGTCATCGTTGTCGGTGATTTTAATGTGGACATTGCCAAGCCACAAAACAGGGTTTGTCCAGTTCTTCGCCGACGAGTCAGCCACCAACCACACGTGGAACATGTGTTGATCTTACATTGGCAATGAATGTTCCCGTAGTTAAAACTGAAAATTTGGTCATATATCCTAGTGACCACAAAGCAGTGGTGGCAATTGTTACAGAATAAAACGTTTGCCAAAGTTTACTGTTTGTCTCGTTCCCATATCGTAGGTGGTGGGTGGTCCCCTTACAGCTTCGCTGTCCAACCAGCTTCACAGGGTGGAATGAGTCTTGAATCTTTTTTTTTGTCTGCTTTATGTGGAGACTGCTGATTCTCACATTCAACTTTCGACGTCCCTAAATTTAAACAAATGCAAACATCCCAGTCGCATGCTTTGATTCTCAAATATGTGTGGCCATTTGGTCCACATGTATTGCACATGTGCAGCAATTGAAAAATGTTGTTTTGGTTTTAGTGCAGTATTGCTTATAGTGTGCATATTCGCACCTCTGGTGACTTAACGCTATAAGCAATCTATGCTGTACCCATCACTCCACTGTTCCGTGCTGCAGGGGGTGTATGGAGCAAAGCAATAGGTGTTCCATTAATGTATCTCTGCAGAACTACTAGAAAGCTGTCGCTCGACTTTTACGGTCATCCTCCAATAAATTTCGTCAGTCTTTCTTTTTTTTATGTGCATGCAGGTACTTGGAGTGTATGGTCAGCGAGCTGGAATGCACTGTGGAGAGCTGTCTTGAAGCCACGCAAGGCATCGCAGACCGCATCTGTCGCAATGTGGACATGTGGTACGATGGCATCATCCGCACAGTGCCGGAGGTGAGGAGTGTCACCTTTTCCATTTGTCCAAAGTAGCAGTCAAGGAACACGAGCAGCATTCAAGCACAGGGACTCGTCTGTTCGGCATGACCCAGACAATAGCGTTAGATTAAGATATTCAAGTGCTGGGGCCATCTGGTTCTTGTGTGTGTCTGCAGTCGCATACGCAAGCAGAAAGACATGTACCCTTTTCACGGGAGTCCCGAAGGTGCTGCGATATTTGATCACATGGTGACGCGTCCATTGCTTGCCTCGGCTACCTCCGTTATCACTGTGTTTACAATGGATGTACATGCCAGTGTGGCTTGGCTAACCTCTGTTTCGGTAGATATTGTAGGCAGAGGCTGGGTGGATGATACGTGAAGCCTTGGTTACAGCTTCAATGGTCATGTAAATGCTTTTGGAGCTCAATATGCTTTGTCTAAACAGCGCGAGCAGCATATACGGTGCCTGTAATAAAAGCGGGGCTAAAAATGTATTCCAAGCTATCCTAGCTTTCTGGTTACGAACTGAATCAGTATCAGTGTGTTTAGCTCTTCACTCTTTATTTGCAAACACTTTGAAGCAGCAGCTTGTCATGCTTCTGATTCAGTAAAGTTCCTCAGTGCGGTCACTATCCGATTGTTTATTTTCCGCTTATACGCTTGCGAGCGTGTTAAGATGCGACTGATTTGTTCTTGCTGGGCACGAGGCTTGTAATGTAGATGTTTGTATGGTGCAATAGCTTGTAGCGAATACGCATGATTGCTAGTCATTCGCTTACTGTGTGGACGATTATGAAATATTCAGCTTCGAACATCGGTGAGCTGTTAGTGTAGCTGCCGTCACCCATGCTTTGGCGCATTGACTCAAGTGTGTGCCCGTTCACTTATTCTTCATTTGTTAATGATAGAGTGGGCGTAAGTTTGCGTTTGAGCTGGGGTGGATGTTTGCAGACAAGGTGCGAGAAACTTGCTATATGCCAAGAAGCGGCACTACTTCCTTTGTCACCATATAATTTATTTATTTATTTACGCATACTGCAGTCTCGGGAGGCTATTGCAGGAGTGGGCAGTGAGGGAGTGAAGAAAAAAAAAGTGAGAAAACAAAATACAGGCACGTATCAAGTAAATGCAATGGTTTTTAAAAATTCTTGCATAGGTAAAGAGCGGATGCTTCCAGGTAGTGAATTCCAGAGTTGAATGGCCAATGGACAGAAGCGGTGTTTGAACATCTCCATTCGGCAAAAGAAAGGGGTGAGGTTGAGATTATGAGAGCTCCTAGTGATAGAAGGTGGACTAAAGTTCAAATAATTATTTAGTGTAACAAGGCGCTCAGAATGAACCAGCGTGTGTAAAAATTGCATGCATTCTAAGCGGCGGTGAGATGAAAGAACTGTAAGACCTGTAGCTGCATAATGGGAAGAAGGGAAGAAATCTCGGCTATACTAGTTGCGAAAAATGAAGCGCACTGATTTCCTTTGGACTGATTCTAATTTTTTAATATCGGATTTCTTATGAGGATTCCATATGATGCAGCCAAAATCAAGGATGGAGCAGATAAGTGTTTTATACGTCAGCAGCTTGGTATCCTTTGGAGCCTTACGCAATGAACGATGGTGGTAACAGAGACGTCTAAAAGCTTTGTTACATATGATATCAATGTGTTTTGACCATGACATGTCGTGAGAGAAATTATGACCAAGGTATTTAAATTCGGTTACTCTTTTTAAATCTTGACCGTGGAAAGTGAAGTGATGGAGATGGGCATCTGGAGAAGGACATGGAAACAGTTTTAGAGAAATTAATGTTCATTTGCCATTCCTTGCACCACCTACAAAATTTTGCAAAGGAGTCATTAAGTAAATCATGATCCATTGGTGTGTTAATATGATGATAGAGGACGCAATCATCAGCGTAAAGACGAATATTAACGGACACGAAATGCAGCAAGTCATTAATATATAATAAGAAAAGAAGGCCTAAAATGGAACCTTGTGGGACGCCAGATGAAACACTGACAGGAAAGGAAACAGAGCCATTAAAGTGCACATACTGAGAATGCTGGGTTAGGGAGCTATGTATCCAACCTACCAGAGAAGGTTTATTTAGAATGGAGTTAAGCTTGTAGAAGCTTAACTTGCTAGAAGCTTAACCCTTTAAGGGTAGATTTTTTTCGCCATATGCGACCGCCCAGGGTAGATTTTTTTTATTGCAGATTCCAATTCTTCTTAGGGACTTACTTCGAAGAAAATTTACCGCAATTTTTCTAGGGTCTTCAAGGAGAGTACGGTAGTGCAATTAAGACGGGACAAAAGAAGACGCATAGGGACACACACAGCGCTAGGGTGACTGTAAAGTGAGAAAAAAATATTTTGTATTGGTATATATATACATAGTCTTCATTCATGAATAACAACAATAAAAAAGAAATAAACTTATAAGAATTAAAAATTTTATGCATTTTTATGCACATAGTTCAAGGCTTTGAATGTGCGCACACGAGAATATTTCGCAAGACTCAAATTTTCCTGGTCTTGCACAAATATATAATATGTACATCCATAGCGTAATCTAACTGCATAGGTGTGGGCACTCAAGAAAACTGTGTGGTTATGTGCCCGTCAAAAAAGCATAATGTGCGACAGACTTCTGCTAATCTTCATCTTATCGCCAACCAGAGGCATTTAGTTTTCGCGAGTGTCAAAAAAAAAAAGCTACAGGAACACATGCATGGCGGTATCCATCTTATGCGCACCGCTGTGAGCACTAAACGAGCGAGAAAGAGGCGGTTACCCTTTGAGCGATTAGTAACGAGATAGCCATCAGTTTTGCAAGCGCAAGTAGCCGAAACCACCTGTGGAACAAAATCCGAATCGCCACCCACCCGCGCACCCGCCAATGCGCGAGCGGTAGTATATAGACGCGCAGGAGCAAACTAGCACTAAAACAAACCATGCAATGACAACTGAGAGAAGGAGGCGCGTGACAAAAATTTCCTGTATTCCCACATAGTGGCAGCACATGACAGAAAAGAAAAAGTTGGGAAATTGGCGCGCTTTTTGAACGTACAGACGGCGCCGTAAATATACGGCTTCGACCATTTTCGGACTTGTTCGCGGTGCCGTATATTTACGTCATTGACCCTAAAAAGGGTTAACTTAACGTAGAAGCTTGTAGAATGAGGGGTACTCACTCGTGCAGGCATTCCGGGGTTGATGTACTTTCTTTGGGGGTTAGCACTACAATGCCAGCGCATGATTTAATTTTTTTTTTGTCCTTGTGGGAAGCCATGCATCACAAAGAATCGGCAACACAGGCAGTCCTTATGCAGCAGCAGTCCGTGAACTTACTCAGATTCACTCCATTCCTTACTATGCCAATCACAATTTTTGCAGCCAACTACTGCACATGTCTTAACTGCACTGCTCCACATTTTGGAGCATGAAAGGAGCACAGTGCATTAACGAAAACCCAGTTGCATTTTCCCACAGCTGATTGCACAGAAGCAGGGCAGAAGAGGTAATGGTTTCGTATTCGTGTGCTTTCGCTGAGGCAACGTGTGGCACAGCACTGAAAGCGCCATCTCGTTTGTCTAGAGCAAACTGATTCATGAAAAAAGGTCACTAGCTTTGCATCCCCCAAGTGCAAGACTCGCATGCTTGAAGCGCAATCAATATATAGCCACACCTATATCCTCGATCTGTAAAAACAGCCATGAAGGGCCATATAATAGAAATGTGTTTTAACAAAAATACTTAATTTGCACTCCAAAAGTCTCGGTCGACGCGAAGCAAGAAAAATATACATGTACGGGAGTTGCGATTGAAGTCAAGTCGAAGCAATCTAATCGTTAGTTGCAAGTTAATAATTTGGTATGGCGCATTCGCTGCGACCATGTATTGTGAAATGGTATGTATCATGATCGATTGTTTATCGACCTCACTACGTTGAGGAGGAGGGTGTCTGTCCACTGTGAAATACTGCTACAAAATTGAAGGTCGTGATGATGTCACTTGGCTTGTCTCAGCTTAATTTTCAGACGTTTCCATTCATCGCATGAGTAACGAGACTTCTTAGGGGTAGTAATCTTCATTCCATGCCGGTTGCCGCCAGTGTAGTTGTCTAATAAAATTACTAGAGGAAACTCTGGCGCTACGATCATAGATACCATGGGAATGATTTTTAGTACATGGCTTTGTCTATACTTCATGCTTGTGACTTAAGACAGTCTTGCAGCTTTATTTACTATGCCATACCTGCATCTTTTGCCCCAAATTTTGTTATCTTGTCTAAATGTAGATGACATGCATACATGCATAGTCACAAAAGAATGTCATGTTCTTTAAAGTTTTGTATTCAAAATGATGTATTTTCAAAGTCATAAAGCTCCTCAAAGCCAGAAAGACAACGTTTAGGCAAATCCATGTCCTAACAGTCATTCCCGTGCTGGCTGAACCGCCACGTTTGTAGCTGCTGTAGGCATTAGTGACACAGTTTCCTCTAGTAATTTTTGTAGAAATCTCATGGCCCTCAGGATCCAAGCACACGAGGTCGGCATGTGTGTAGTGCTGCCACGCCTATTTCTTGCATACGCAAGTCACTTGCATCTCCTAAAGTCACATTCACGTAACATACAGGAGCAGGAATTTTCGCAGCAGATAGCTAATCATGACGTGGCGCATGTCACCTCAAATTGCTGCCTTTGCCGAGTCTGGCTTTCTCCACTCGCAGACCGGATGAAAGATCTTCGGCGATATTTCCATCCGTCCATCTGATGGTTGTCTTTCATCTATCTAGCCTGGTCAATGTAAACTTTATCAACAGAGGCTAGATAGGTCTGGCTCACTGGGCTAGCTATCTGGTGTGGAATTGCATTTGTGATTACATAGGTGAGTTTTTACTTCATTGTAACATTAGTAATAAACACTTGCTGTAATGGGATTGCAGAGCCTATATGAACCCACACGATCAGCGAGGTGCAGAGAGTAATGCTGTCCTCTCTGGTGTTCCGGCAAGGCACACAAGTGTTGGAGTCTAGAGTAAGCATGCAAACTCCATGAGCGTGCTACAGCCGTGTGATTCTGACCTCGCCCGGTGGTACCTGCTTAAAGCCATCGTGGTTGTGTGGTCCCTGTGTCATGCCAGACTTTGCCTCCATGTGTGAATCTAGCTTAATCTATAAAACGCTCTCTTCTTCCAAGTTCTCCAGGTTTGATGATTGGCACACTTTTGGAGTATGGGATAGGCCAGTGTTCATGTGAAAGAAGACTCAGTAAGCTTGAAATGCTGCAAAAGTATGATGCGCAGGTGGTCACGTGATATTGGAACTTCTGCATCAGTTTTTGCATACAATGGGGTGGACTTCACTCAAGGGTAGTTTATTGCTTGTTGATAAATAACTGCATTATGCAGTTGTGCAGAAACGCAACCTGTAATTTTTGAGAGACATTCTGTGTGAAAGACATTCTTCATACATGGAACTTGGAGTGAAATCTGCTCGTAGTTTACATTGGCATTACAGGAACATATACAGCTTAGGTGTTAGATTCAAGAAGGAAGCATGGTATTCATTCTATTCACTGATGATAAACCTTTTCCCACTGAAGAAGTGCAGAGAGCTTTGAAAGAATGCCCCATCAATGTAAACTGATTTAGCGTTTGTCTTTAAAGTAGTATTCGTATTTGAAAGTCAATTTTTACTGTTATTTGTGCTCAGTGTCTTGATATTTTCACAGCTCTAAACGCAACGCTTGTGTGTACATGTCTATTTTCTTGTGGTTATGTTTGTGCTGTTACCCATATGTTTATAAATGCAAAATTTGTTCAATTCAGTTACAAATGAAGTGCAGTGCTTGAAGATGTCCGCTAAATGACTAGGTCACGTACATCACATTGACATGGGAATTTTGTTCGGTCTTCGTGGAAAACCTGTGAAACTGGGAAATGTGGAAATGCTGATCTGTTAGATCTCCTGAAAGCATGTGATAAAGGGTGTTGTTCTTCCGCATCTGGTTCTCTGTGTCGAGAAACTTTCTGAACGGATCTCGGTCAGAGTTGTAGCTGCCAGAGTCGAGCTCGGTCCCCAGTCATGGTGCCGAGCCCATTTCTCAGTCCCTGGCCTGCATATCTTATGCAGGCCACCAGTAGTGACCGTAGTAGGGCATAGCTCTTGTGGTGGGGCAGTATGGCTGAACTGTTCTTCCAGGTGCAAGGAAGGAAGGAAGGGTGGGTGTTTGAGCAAGATAAAATGTGTGAAGAGAGTCCTGTGACGCATCCCCAGCAAGTACGAAGTGCGTTGAAGCATCCGCCACATGTTTGACATGTCGGTTGGCTGGGTATGCTCTGTGTGGTGCTGGATGACAGTTTTGGGTAGTGTAAGTGTTGATGCCTATTTCGTTGGTTTTTGTATTGCGCATCGAAGCAGTGGGGAGATAGTTACTGGTTGCTGCTGGCATTTTTCACTGCAGGAAATCCTCAATCGGCCCTACAGGGAAGTGTGGGACAGTGTCCGTAAGTAGGAGACCAGACATGGTCTTTTGTTGTTTAGTGCACATATTGTTGGGCACCCTCTGCACGTATTTCCAAATAAAATACAGTAGAATCTCGTTGCAACGAACTTCACGGGACCGCCGAATTTCATTCGTTAAATTGAATTATCGTAGTACTGAAAAACCAATATTTTCATGTCAGTAATGTAACACAATGAAAATTGCATACCTTTGCAGTAGATGCGCGTGTTCATACGTAAATAATAAACGACAACGCTGGGCACAGTTTAACTACAATTTATTGCTTGAAGAAGTCTGTAAACTTCTTCTGGCGAGTAGACAGCAAGCGCAGCAGGACGAATGCCTCCACATCCTCAACCTTCCGCTGAACGTCATCAGTCCCATCTTTACAGCGCCCGACAAGTGATTGTGTCTTTTGTAGAAAAACTAGAACATCCAAGCTGGAAACAGTCTCTTTCTCTTCGTGTGTTGATCAAGTGTCTGCATCGTCTTCGTCACTACTGCAATCTTATTGCTCACGCACTTTATTCATGATATCTTCGTTGGTGAGCTCCGCGGTGTCGACTGGGAGCTTCTCGGTAAGCTCATTCCACAGTTCTGGGTTGAGCTCCTCTGTGTCCTCAGTCTTGTGGTGTTGGTGAAGCCTTTAAAAGGCCTGCCTTTCGCCAGCAGTTGCTGATTGTGCTTGTCTTCACGTTCCACCACGACCCTGTAAGCATTTCTGCAGCCTGACAGATGCTTACCTGTGTGGGCAGCTTCAGACGAATATTGATCAGGATGCACTGCACAAGACTCTTCCGAAATTCGGCCTTCACACACCTGATGATGCCCTGGTCCAAAGGTTGGAGCAAAGAAGCACAATTCGGGGGCATAAATTCAAGTTGCACATTGCTCAATCCCACATTCATGATATGTGCTGAACAATTGTCAACGATGATAATTTTTCTGTCTTTCTTCTTCATTGTGTCGTCGAGCTGCAGCAGCCACTGAGTGAACAATCCTCGTTTCATCCACACTTTTTTGTTGGCTTGGTAGTCGCAAGGCAACAAGATGTTTTTCAAGCAGCGTGGCTTAGCAGACTTGCCAACAACAGCGGCTTGAGTTTTTCCATGCCTGTGGATTTGCAGCAGAACAGAACCAATATGTGGAGACGTGATTTCTTTCCGCCCTTGCACCTGTCACCTTTGAAGTTCATTGTTTTATCAGGCAACAACTGATAAAAGAACACCGTTTCATCGCCGCTGAAAACGTCGTCTGGTGAGAAAGACTCGATCTCTTGAAAGCACTCGTTCCGCCAGGCAACCACACTCTCGGCATCTGCTGCCTTTTCTTCGCCACAAGCAACCTGCCACGCAATGCCATTCCTTTGCCGGAAGCAGTAAAGCCGTCCGGCACTTGCATCGAAACTGGAGATGTCCAAGGCGGCCGCGAACTGTAGCGCCTTCTCTTGAATAATTGTTTTCTCTGGCATCCTTAAACCACGTGAGGACAGCGTCGTTGACGTTCTGGTAGTTGCCAAGCTGCAAGTGTTTTCTTGAGGGTGCCAGCTGTGACTCTCGATGCAATTTCATGATCTTTTCCCGATCCTTGAGCATCGTTGCCATTGTTGACGGGGGAATATCGCGCTCTGTGCACAGGTTGACTTGCTTTCTTCCAGATTTCAGCTGTGTCAAAATGTCCACTTTTGCTTTGAGCGAAAATTGGCGTCTTTTTTTTTTTTTTTTACGCGGGGGCCAGGAGAACTCAGTGTCCCGAAAGCAAACGCACAACACAATCACAGCACCGATAACTTCGCAGCTCCTGCCGATCGCTGTCAACGTGGTGACGCTAGGCCTACGACGTAGTAGGAGAGTCCCAACATGACCATATGCGACGCTCACATTGGTGCTGATGCTGCTATGGATGATGATGATAGATGTAAGCCTCAGGGATTCGGTACCGAAACTTCAACGGAAGCATTTTGGTGATTACGGGATTAAATTATGTACGTTATTCTGAAATATTCGGCAATCTGAAGTTCGTAGCACTGAAAGTTTTTTACATTGAAAATATAGGCATTTTGGCAGAGATTCTTTAAAAATTCGTATGTCTGAAAAGTTCGTTAAAGGGACACTAAAGGTTACTATTAAGTCAACGTGGACTGTTGAAATACCATCACAGAAACGTCGAAACGCTTGTTTCGTGCCAAGGAAAGACTTATTTTAAGAGAAAATGCGTTCTGAAGCGTCCGCGTACCGCTAGCGCAGTTCAAATCGCCCGCCCTCCGATCGAGGAGTACTGACATCATGCGCCAACGGTGAGTAGAACGGCGTACGCAGACGGCGCTACGGCTTTTCTGCGCAAAACGCAAACGCGCGGCCAGAAACAGAGCCAAGACAGAGCCGACAGCAGAGCGAAAGCGGGAGTATGGTGGCTAGCGGAAGGAGAAACGAATTACGTCCCACATTACGTCCCACGGCACACGGAGGGTCCGCTTTCGTTAAACTATAGGCTGCGGCGAGCTCGCAGCGTGGTCGGCGTGATCTGTGAGAAGTGACGAGACTTTTCGCACTCGCAACAGGGCATAAAAAAGTGCGAATCGACGCAAAACTCTGCCTAGAAACATGCTTCGCCACAGCCAGGGCTCAATACGACCCAAGCTGGCGCGACCCAGATGTCGTTTCCCGCACCGCCACCAGGCGCCGCTACTATACCTCAAACTCCAGCGCAAGACGCCCATAAGCTGGTACTTCATTCTATGGCGCAAACTTCGACGCTCGTCGCAATGGACCCTGACACCGACAGATTGGCTCGCGATGGTGGGCTCAACTTCAGCGATTTGAGCACCGACGAGCGCGACCTGCTGCTGAGGGCTCGCACTGCCGGCGTCGTTGCGTACTACGACGGCGACCTCGACACCGGCTCTCCGGAGCGGGAAAGCAACGAGGGCTTCCCACGACATCACATGGACGTGGCATTCTTGCTGCTTGTTCCAAATGAAAGTGTCGCGAGCCAGCAGAACCCTCACAGCACGACGCGATAACGAAAGTACTGAAACTCCAAAGCGTGCGCGGCGCAGAGTCGAGCGCGCAGAGTCGAGCGAAAACGAAACCTTTCGAACACCCATATTACTGAAGGGTAACGTCAAAATGTTACTTTTTCTTAGAGTCGAATAGACCTAGACAAGTAGCATTTTTTTCCGTCTTATAATCGAATGAAATGATATTTTTAATACGAGTAGTTGAGTATTAGTAACACAAATTATGAGGAGTCCTTTCGTCATCGGGCTAGTACCGGAATGTCGCTGGGGGGTCTCAAATCGTGTCATGCATTTACCTCAATTTCTCGGTTACTAAAGCTCTGTTCGCGATTAAATTGACGCCTTAGATGTTCTAGAACATTGCTCTACCACTTTAACTTGAGTTTCTGGTAACCTTTAGTGTCCCTTTAATGTGCTGTTCATAGTAACGAGATTTTGCAGTAGCAGTTTGGTTGGGGGTACGTGTTGTAGTGCTAGCCAGTGAACTTGTTCATCCGTACTACAGTAAAACCTCGTTAATTTAATGTTGTTAAGTTGGAAAATTGGGTAATTCAGTACTCGTCCTTCGTAATCGTGCACATGTCACTCAATAGAGCAAAAGCGGTGCTAAGTGGCCAAATGAAACAAAGCGGAGGAGTCTGTATTGCCAGTGTCATGAGCAGAAACCGTATAAGAATGGCAGAAACGCTGAACCCTTCATGTCTATTTGTGCGTTTATGCGTATACCACTGCACATGACGCCACCTTGGCCATACGTGCCTTCAGAACTGCGTAGTCTCCATCCCAGATCGCATTGATAACGATCGCGGTTTTGTCTGCAGCTGCTGCAGCAAACAGTAGTTTCATTTTGACTCTGTGCACGCATTGGTCGCATGCCTTCAGACATGGTTGCTAGAGGGGGCAGTCTGACAGGCAGGAGAGAGGAGCTGCACAAAATCGCAATGAAACATGGCGTCCATTGTAGCAGGCGCTGATTGCGCTGGGAGTGCATTCAGCTGACTCGCTGGTGCGGCCATATAGGCGCACCTATAGCTCGGTTAGGCAACCTTTTCGCCTTTTTCTTTGCAAGTTTCATACATTGAGCACACAAGGGCTTTTACCTGCTCACCAAGCTGTGCATGTGAAAAGTGCGAGCAGCGGCGCCATGACAGCTGCGGATAGAGTATTAAAGCTGAGTAGTGGACAAGAATAGTTATTCCTCTTTTAGTTTAAACTTGTACTGTAATCGCATTACCTGCAACTAAAAAAATTTTGTAACTTAAATCTCTCATTTGGCAATGCTCTGCCGCCACTTGGGCGCACTGCAGAATTTGTACAGATGACAATTGTTTTGCACTCAGGCCAACCGATAAGTGCTTGTGCCTGTCACTTTGTGTTTCAAGTTTTGTCCTAAAATACCGCACTATAAGTCGGGAAGTGCTATGGAATAACAACTAGCCTGAAGCAATACCTTGCTAGGCTAAAGAGGTTAAGCTTATCATACAAAAAAAAAGCAAGCTTGTTGGCCCTGTCAGCCCTGAATAGCTTCCAAGAGAAATAGAATTATCCTTTTATTGTGCGATTAAGTGATAGCTGCTTGGTGTACTATTTTCGATTTACTTCCTCACTGTGTTTTTTCTGTGTGTGTTAATTGATCTGCGTTCTCTCGTAGCGCCCAGTTCATTTCATTGCAGTATGATGTATAAAGCAAAACCTTTTGCAAAATGAATAGTGTCGGTGCATCCACTGTCGCTCACCTTTGCGTACCTGAACCGCATTCCCCCTCAGCTATGTATTACTGAGGTTTTACTGTAAGTACTTCAAAGCTCACTCTTATCAAAATGTGTGCAAAGTTTTGGCTGGATTTCGGGCAGAGTCAAACCAGGTTCCTACGGCTTTCAAAGAGTGTGAGAACTCCCTTGTACAGCTTCGCTCTTTTTGATGCACGAGTTGGCCATATTTCCATGCATCTGTGAAGTATTCTTCCTTGTTATTGCGAGATCTTATTCCAGCACATCTTCACACTTTTCTTTACTTATCTTCACTACCGGACTTTTTTCTAAATAGCTGTAGCAGCAGTGCCAGACTTCACCACAGCGCTGTCTGCTGCAAGTGCTTCTTCAGCCTCAACTGAGACATCGTCAGATGCAAGGCCATTGACTGCCACGCGACTGCGGTAAGTGAAAGTGCTTTTCATGCTGCTTCAGTGATCGGTAGCTTCAGGGGACACTTCTAAACAGAATGTTTATTAAAAGCCAGATTGGTCGATTACACTCGTGCATTACTATGCACAGTCAGCTTCCACTAATTCAATCCTGACACGACCAATGATACTAGTTGAATTATTCAGTGGGTAGCATTAAACAAAATGGAGCAAAAATGCCAAAACACGCCAATTAATTCATTTGGCAGTATTTGTATGCTTTGCCACATAACTTTCCTGTACTGTGAAAGGCAAAGTGGGGAAAGGGGCCACTGTTATAGGACATAGCACGTATTCTTTAACTTACACATGTGCAGCCTCCGGTCACAGTACGAGCACTGTGATGCCTAACAAGTTTACCAGCAGGCCTTCAGAGTTGCAAAAGGACCCCAGCTCTTTTGCTGGCTTGAAACATCCCCTTGACTTTTTTTTTCGTCTTACCACATTCCTTTTTGCTAGCTTTCACAAAACACAGATAGGTTTTCTCCACTTTTTCGGGCATGGCGCGTGTGTGCACATGTAATTAGGAATGCGTACTGGGCCCAGTTGCACCTTTATACGAGGCACGCATGGCGGGTGAGACGAAGGGTTCAAATTGCCATGGCAACATCAGAAACAGCTTTGAAGGGCTGCCTTGCCTTATTAGGCATCCGATAAGTCACTAGCCTAGATAACGCCTCAAGTCCCACTGAAAAATTATGTCAGTAATATTACAGCAAAGTGTAACTCAGTCAGCGTTTCTCTAATGATTTATTTCCTGCATGTTCATTTTCAGTGTTGTAATGCTAACGTCTTTTATGTCTTGTATCTTGTACAGTGCACTCTTAGGCAAAGGTATACCCTTTGAGGTGTATATCTGCCACACAACAATAATCATCTGCCATGTTGAGTTTCCTTTCTTGAATATGCTGCTACTTTCCTGCTGGGAATGCTATGTAATGCTGATAACGCACATACCATACGTTACTGGGAAGTACTGGGAAGTACCGGGGCTCACAGTGTTAAAGAAAGGAAATGCGGACAAGACAGATGACTATTATTGTTGTGTGGCAAAAGGGTGTAATTTTGCTTAAGAGTGTAGATCCTTCTTCACTTCACTTCTCATGTTGTCTTCTTGGCTCCAACTCCGAAGTGTCGGTCGTGTGTATCGTTTTCCCTTTGTTTTCCTCACCAGTTGTCACAACTGCAACAGTGCACCTTTGGCATGGTCTATCAAAAGTGCTTACATTGAATGTTGCATGTCGTGACTTTTGATGTCTTGCGCGGTTGTTTAAATATGCACAGCTGCATAGGCTAAAAAAGGAGCTTTGTGTCCTCGAACAGAGGTTGTTACTATCGTCAAACATTTGGCTCATGCACCAGATGCAAGGTTTGTTAAGTGCGATTCACAGCTACAATCACTCCAGAAAGTGTTTAACATTCAGTATTATCTAGCTCGCAAGCAGTGATAGCAAACTTTATCAGGTTTCAAATAGTTTGTTGCTTTCTATCAAACTTCAAATAAAATTGTCTGAGAGTAGTTTTCTGCCTCATCTGCATTTCTAACGCAATGGTTGTCATATCAAATAATGTTATCATTGTAAACATTTTTAACTCTCATGTATCTGTTTTCTCTTGCCATTTGTTCAACGATGCCCCCCTTACACAATGCTCCCCTTGGGGCCTGTAAGGTACTTTGAAATAAATAAATAAATATCATGTTTTCCAGTATCATGCATTCTTTTTTTCCATGGTCCCTTTAGAAACGAATCAATGGGGTTCTTATGTGTGCTGTCATTTCAGTGCCTGTGCATTGCATATTTGCATTGTGACACTGTTTATGTTATCTAGACTTATGAACAGAGCTTCTGACAGCTGTATGTTTGAATTTCGTTTCATTTCTTTGCAGGCAAAAGACACTTGTGGCCAGTGCAAAGGCAAAAAGGGTGAGTGCAGTATGCCTCAATCATTTCTAAGGTGTGCACTTGCATAAAAAGATGAACGATCAGCCCAACTCATCCACTGCTACCTTATTTTTCATGCAGCCCTGAAAACAGTTTCAGCTCATCCACTGCTCTGTACTTGTAAACTCCAGATGGCACAAAAAGCCTGTTGAATAGTGAAGTTGCGAGCATAAACTCTTTGTTGTGTTGCTAGCTGTCTATTTCAAAATGGCATTCTTCGTGGGATGAGTGGCGCATTTTTCATGGATGAGTGAGTCATGTTAAAAAGAAAACAAAATGCAGGGATTCGGAAAGCTCAGCATCTTCGAGTAAGAGCTATTTTGTGATACAGTGGGTAGTGGTGAAACTGATAAATAAGAAAAGCCAAAACATGCAGTGATACCCACCTATGTGCAATGAAGCCCACCTTTGTTATACTATTAAAACTTCTCAATGTGTTTTACCTTCCTGACCAACTTTGCATACTTTCGGTTTGGTCTTGTGTAGCTCTTTCACTCCTGAGGACGAGTCAGACTTGTTGCAATTTGTACCGCTCCTCCTGAGGTCATGCTGGGCCCATCCGCACTAAAACCTGGAAGCATAACTGTTTCAAGGATTTCGTTTGGAAAGGTGCAGGGAGAGAAATAATTTTATACAAAACAGAAACGTCATTGCAGGGAGCTGGGCCTCCTGCGCTCCTTCTCGGTAGGAGCGGTACAAATTCCAGTGACAAGATTGGCTCATCTTGGTAGTGAAAGGGTTAATATGATCAACAAAATTGTTTGCATTAAAATTCTGCTGCAAGTTTAGTTTTTTCTTATTTTGCCATTGTTAAAGGGTTATGCTGATAGGACACCGGCTGCAATGGCTCGGTAACCATGGCATACTGCTGCAGAGCACACGATCGCAGGTTTCATTCCAAGCTGCCATGGCTGGAGTAATTTCACTTTAGTGACATTTCACATGCCTAACACCAGATACATCAGCATCTATGGGCATCAATCAGCATTGCTGGCATCATTACAAGATGGCGTGCTTGCTACTGTGCCACGAATGGTGTCACCCATAGAAGTCGATGTGTCCAGTACTGGTCGGTCATGTGAACGCTCACGAAAGTGAAACTATACCTGAAAGTGATCGTCTAAAAATACCGCCACTGCATTTCTAAATGTGCACAACCCAACAACCCAAAGGCATTCACTTTGTTCAACTTGTGGTGTGTCAAATCAAAAGGGACACAAACGATATAGTCAACGTCCAATTATTCGGACTCCCGAGGGGCTGTGAAAACATCGGAAAAGGGGGGCAGTCCGAAAAAGTAAATGCATGCCTTTTGCAGCCCCAAAGAGTTCAAATCACCACAGGCACTTGCGAAATAGCTCTGAAGGCCTTCCAGTTTACGTATTAGGCCTATCAGTGCTCGTACTGCGACAGGCGATGGGTGCCCGCGTGTGAAATTAAGGAATGCACATTGTGTTTAGTGACGATTGCCCCTTCCCACTCTTGGTGTGCTTCACCGCAATACATCATGTATGCTTCTCCGCGTAACACCGCTGTGTTTTGGCGAAGCAGACTCTTGGGGCCCGGCATTATGCAACACATGATGCTTTCTGCGCTTTGGCTAGGATTACGAGGCGGAGTCGGCGCCATTGCTGACAACGGAGAATTCTTTCAATGAAAAATATGCTTGGTAGCGAACGTTAAAGCAGCTAGGTGTAGCATTGCCACTGTGGTGGCAACGACTGCCAGCGGATTGGTGTGCGAAAGCGCCAGTTCAAGGTTGTAAAATAATGAACATGGCAATGGTGATGGCTTTGATTAATGCCGTTTCAGACCTATGGTCGCAACAAAAAGTACAGAGATTAGGACGGAAAAGAGTTTTTGTGTCCGTAATTTGAGATGTTCTTGTACATTGGCTCTATGGAGTGTGGTAGTGTCACAAAGACGTCCGAAAAATCGGTCGTTGACTGTAGATGCTAAATCTGTCAAGTCTGAACGTATTCTTTCCAAAGCCTATTTTCATCAATTTTGCAGTAAGCAGTTTGTTGGAAGATAAAATGAACGCCACACTTCTGTTTATTGAACTTTCGGCAGAAGTCTAGCTCCGCATCGTCAACGTAGCATTTTGGATTTCAGTGCGTTTCCTTGTACAATGTAGACCGCTTATAACGTAAGTCGTGGGACTTGTAAAAATCCGTGCTATAAGCAGTACTGCGTTATAACCAAAGTATGCTGTTTTCGGCTTTTGCCTATGCCAAATGGACCACCCACCTTTCACACACAATTTATTACCTATTTCACTCACACACACACATGCAACACAATCTCAACACAGCACAGAAACCAAGTTCTCCTGACGAGTGCGGCATCAGCAGAAGAACGCTATTTTCTTCTGGAGATTTTTTTTAACAGTGCTTCGAACAATTTCATCCTCTACAAGACCTGAGCAAGCACTGAAGTGCTTTCTCACTCAAACTGTTCTTCGCGCAGTAAATCTTCACTTTGCTGAGGTATTCCAAAGCATCTTTGCACGGGACATCTGGGTCTGGCGTCAGGTCGACATCGTCGTCCCACTCGTCTTCGGTTGCAAGCTCCGCGCACCGCTGCGACAATCACATCATCCGTGCTCACTTCCTCGCAGACGAGAAGCTCCGACTCACCGGCATCGACATATTCTTGGAAGGTGCCTGTGGCGGAAACAAACTTGCTTTCAACGAGGCCGGACCACATGTCGTCGGTGTTGACCGTCTATCGGCAACATTGTTGCTCGGCTCATCAGCGTCAAGAGCCTCTACATTGCAATGAAGCCTGCTTTGTGCAAGCTTTGCTTATTGTAGTGGCTTTTACCTGCCGCCACGAAGCGGCAGCCATATCAGTCGCGCCCCTTAAGTTCACTTTAAGAGGCTGCTGCTGCTGCACGCTCAGCAAAACTTTCGCAGATGCGTTTTTTGTAAAGTGCTTTTACGGTTGTGATGACACCCTGGTCGAGCAGCTGACATCTTGCAGTCGTGTTGGCAGGCAGAAACTTTAACTTGACTGCAGTCAATTTTGCCTTGACGTTGTGTGCTGTGCAATTGTCGAGAATGAGCACGACCTGTCTCTTCTCTGCCACCATGTCTTCATCGAACTTGCAAAGCCAGTTTGTGAACATCTCTTACGTCACCCACGCCTTTTTGTTAGATTTGTATGCCACTGGCAGGCACTCGCTTTTTGAAGCAACGCGGCCTCGCCGATTTTCCAATGACAAACAGGCGGCACTTGTCGCTTCTTTCTATGTTAGCGCAGAACAACACAGTTATACGCTTTATTGAGGCCTTGCGGCCAGAGCAGGCTTCACCTCTCAGCGCAAGAGTGCGGTTGGGCAGAAGGTTATAAAATTCGCCAGCTTCGTTGGTATTGCATATGTCTCTGTCCGTATACTTGGACAGCATGGTTTCCAAATTTAAGCGAAGCCAGACTTCGATGGACTCGTCATTGACATCACCGCTTTCACTGCACACCACTTTGCAGCTGATGCCATGGCGATCCTTGAATCGCTGGATCCATCCATTAAGTCGGTTGAAGTCGTCGTGGCCTAAAAGAGCACCAAGGGACTTGGCTTTTTGTCGGAGCATGGGGCCACTCACTGGTATGCTCTGAACCCTAACTTCATGGAACCATCTGAAGAGCCCTGCGTCCACGTCTTCGTACTTCAACGTACGCATTCTCTTCCGTGACAGGGAAGATGAATCTTGCTGCAATTGCTGCCACAATTTGTTCTTGTTCTTGTATATGGTCGACACGGTTGTGTCGGAAATGCTGTATTTGGCCGCCATTGACGCCTTCTTCAGCCCACTTTCTATGTCCCTTATAACGCATTCCTTCGTCTCCAGCGATAAGGCATGCCTTTCTCACACCGCTTGAAGACGCCGCCGACCCCATGGTGACAAAAGCCCGACAAAAGTGCACGGAGGACAACTACGACACGACGAGATCATGACGTGCACACACCAAATGCAACAAAGAGACTGAAAAAAAAAAAAGTGTGCTATCGCTTCCACCTCGCGCAGCACGCACCCTGATTGGACGCTGCTGTAGTGATGAAAACACTCGCCCTTCTCCTTTTCGGTTCGCTTTTCGCTGCTGGTCTCCAAGCACGTGCCCATGCTCCCCCTTCTCACTTGCGCGCCCGGCAACCGTGTGGCCGTGCTCAACGCCTCCGAGAAAAGGCCGTGCTTTGTGCTCCGATTTCATGGTTGCGCACTTAAAGGAACCGCGCTATAACCGGTATTCTGCCTCGCGCGCCTACGCAATAAATGGCCCGCCTATACATTGAGTTCTATGGGAGATATATCGGTGGTAAAAAAACCACGCTAAAACCGGTCCCGCGCTTAAAGCGGTTACGTTATAAGTGGTCTGCACTGTATTAGGGCCATTGTGTCTTAGTAAAAGTTCTGGAAACTTGCCAAGTTCAGTCTTTGGCTCCTTAGAACATAACGTAGTCACTATTTATCGCTAAAAAAATTCTGCACATCCAACACACATGTTAGAATCTGTGAAGTGAAGCTTTCATGAAGTAGTTAAGGAAATACTGCAAGTTTGCCCATTTCGCCCCTTCGTCATTGGCTTAAAGGAAACGGGCTGCTCTCGCACACCTGTGCTATGCAATGGGAGAAATCTTATATTCACTTGTATTTCTTTATTTATTTTACATGTGCCAGCTGCTTGGCCAATCACCCATTTTGGTTATGTGCCATGGTCATACCTGCCAACCCTCCCGATTCGCCCGTGAGGCTCCAGATTTTTTACTGAACTTTCTGATTATACGATCACTGTCTTATATCTCCCGAAAAGTGGTCTCTGTTTGCGCAATAATGGTTTTTGCCGAACCGGCACCATGGAATCTACAGCCATGTCGTAATAGTCAGCATCGCCAACAACAGCCGCACTAGCACCATCGGTATCATAGACGAAGCAGCCGACTACGGTGCCTAGTAAGCAGACCAAAGCCAGAGCCAATGTAGCTCTTGCATTTCACGCATGCCTTCCTCCATGCTGCATCTTGTTGCTGCTGCTTGGTTCTTTATTCTATGCTGCTTGTGTATATGATTAGTGTTGGCTAGGCCATGTGTGTGCGGTGCTCCATGTAAAGTTACAGCCCTCGTGTGCTTGATGCCATAGCGCTATCAAAGCCCGAGAAAAGGTATTTGCAGAAGTCTTTGCGATATTATACTTCTGAATTTCCGTGCTTTTTGACATCAAGAAAAGGAGAACATTTTGCATGTTGTATAACGTGTGGATGCGAAGTCAGCGTGTGTCACGGTGGCAAAGGCGACTTGAAACTGCATGTTTCCATGGCGAAGCATTAAAGCTATGTTCGCACCGCTGAGCAGCAAGACAACATAGTGAACTTTCTCCAGGACAACTGCGACAACAGTGTCATACAAGTGGAGTGCCTGTTTACGGGATTCTTCGTCGAACACGACCTACCCCTTTGTGTCAGCGACCACATTTGGCCTCTTCTAGGGAAAATATTTCCAAAATGCAGCAAGGCGAAGCGTTATGGATGTGGGCGCAACTCTGAAACGCAACGCAACTCTGAAGAATGCAGAGGTAGCTAACCTGAAATTTATTTCACAGGCATCGCTCTCGAGTCTTCGTTTCTTTAGTCAGTTTCCCTGAGCTGCTGCCCCGAGATTCCAATGAATCTGTTGAAGACGCTTTAGATGCTCTCAAAGCTGAGTTTGCCACACTACAGGCGTACAGCCTTCAAGAGGACATTCTGAATGGAGAAAGGTGGGACATGCAGTGGCCTGTGGTTGTAAAAAATGAAAAACAGTGATGGAAAACATGTTTCACCGAGTTGCCAAGGTGATGCTCGATTTACTCGTGATACTGCATAGCAAGCCAGAGTGTGAGAGGATTTTTAGCACAGCGCGAGAAACTCTGGACAATTCCGCTCGTCAATGTGCAACACAACCCTCCAACACCGGCTGCTAGTGAAGAGCTGTCAGTCTCGACCATGTTTTGAGCAAAGCTACTCAGACAAATTTTTGAAGTGAGCAATGTCTGCTACTGCAAGGTCCCTGCAAATGGACACATCGAACACTGCCTGAAAGTTTGAACAAAACCTCCCTCCCCCCCCCCCCCCCCCCCCCTTGGCGCGAATAAGTCTCCCGATTTTCGATCTTGCCAGATTGGCAGGTATGCATGGTATGGAAATTACAATCTCCAATGCTCAGCGATCATCTCGGAGCTAGTTGATGGCACAATATGTACTACCCGCCTATTGGCCCATCCCCTGTTGTCGGTGTATGCTATTGTAGGGAAATCATCATAATCGACACGTGGTGACCACTTGAAAGACCTAGTTGCTGTTGACACTAGAGTACTATACATGAGTTCGTGGCCTAATGGTTAGGGCATCGGGCTGCTGCACTGAGGGGCCAAGGCTCTACTTGGCAAGGAATCTACTTGGCAAGAACCCAACCAACAGACAGACAGACAGACCGTACAACCCGGGTGAAAGTATGGGATGGTCGGTCTAAAAATTAACTAGAACCCAGTAGGCACCGTCAAAATTCATAGCATCATGACGAGCTTGTGCAGGAACTTCAAGGCAGCATCCTCACCGGCCTTTCAATTTCACATTTCACCTGGCTTATTAACCTTCCTAGTGTAGAAGTGTAATTTACGAATTGAGGTCAACTTCTCTCTTTTCAAAGAACCAGCAGTCTGTCTAGTTGGTTGTGATTCACCAAAAGAATTTTTCAGTGGAAAAGAGGCAGTAGCGCTTTCTGTTTGCTTCCCTGTTGTCTGTGCATTTTCCTGTGCTGAAAATATTTCTTGAAAATTTCGAAGGTTACTGGAGCCCTCCACTAGAGACAGCCCCCAGTGTTGCTTTTTTTCACCTGGGAACCTCTTGAATTGGTCAGTTTTAGTGCCGGTTGTGCAATTCTCTCTTCCAGTCCATTGTTTTGTGTCACGCTGCAATTACAAGATGATAGCTTACCAACCTGCCCAACTTTTTCTATATACTGTATACTGTTGTGCTCCAGCCACTACAACCTCAGTGTTCACTTTTGCAGGCAGGAAGCCAGCGTTGTTCTACAGGCCCGAAAAGAAAGGTGACGGACGAAGCTCCCGGTTCCACAAAGCCAGCTAAGAAGACGCGGAAAGTGAGCGTGCACACGCCAGTCTACCACACCCGCAAGGGCGCAGGACTGCCTGTTGTCACGCCGAAATTTGACATTCGGTAAGTTACAAATCAAAGGACATTAACACTTTCCATTCTGCGAGAAAATATGCAGTTCTTGGGTAGTCTAGTAAGCAATTTTTTTACTGCTGCAGCAAACGCTTGATATTAGAATGTATGGTATCAATTTGTATGAAGGATGTGCTTTCTAATGGTATTATTTTCAAGCAAATATTTATTAACAATTCTTGGGAAAAAAATGAATAAAAAATTCGAAACGAAAACAAGAAACTGCAGAGACGTTGGTGTTGGTTTGCACCAAGAGAACATAAAAAATTTCAAAATACAGTACAGTCAAACCCGGCCATATCGAACTCGCAAAAAAACGCCTATCAGTTCGATATAGAGCATAATTCGATATAAGCCTGCTAAATAATTGGATGTCATAAAAGCACATGTCATTTATAAAATCACTTTATTAACGAAACTAGCTTAGTTTGGCATAAATTAGTCCTGCATTTTCTTCTGCTTGGGCAATTTCGCTGCCTGCGACGCACGCACTTCCCCACGTTGTCTAAGGAGTCGGAGCAGCTGAGGCCGCAACCTTCCGCATTCGCGCAGAAGCGCCGGACTAATGCGAGTGCACCAATCACTTCGGAGGATGTGGGCAAAGGACCGTAGTTGCTTTCCTCAATGTGCCTACTTTCATTTGTGCTCGGTACGATGTCGGCGATGTAGTCATCGTTTCCGGGCTCTACCGTGGTCGCGACACCATCATCTGCACTCACAAACTCGTCCACCGTTGATTCGAATGTCCCGAAAATTTTGACAGCTCGCTCCAAACTTCGGCAACACCGGCAACGGCTTTGTCGCATTCATCAGAATTTACAGTCCTCACCGAGCACGCGGAAACCGGCACGTATGAAGAACCCCTCGTACACGGCCGTGCGTACGCGTCGGGCGCCATGGGCACCGGGTTGCGAGTCTGGCCACTTTAGCCCTAATCGTGCCGAGAGTGCTCCTCGGAATCTTGCACGCTGCGGGGACATCCAACTTCTCATCGCGTTCGACGCGATTTATGATTTCGAGCTTCACGACGAAAGGCGAATTCTGCCGCTTCATCACGGCAACACTGCGGGAGAAAGCCCACAAGGCACAAACACGATAAACCAGAGAAGCAGCCAGAGAACTCGCACTTCCACCATCTTGCACGAAGAGAGCACAAGAGCCTCTGATTGGCTGTCTGAGCAAGCGCTGTAGGCGGGCCAGGATCATTTTTTGCTGGGGAGTGTCGCTAGATAGTGATCTAAAGAAAGGAAGGACGCTTGATTCTGCAACCCGTGAGGGAGCACGGCGAAGCGTCGTCAGGGGAGAGGGGGTGGCAGGTGAAAGATGATAGAGAAAGAGGGAGGATGTGGCCTAATCACCTCCGTGGGCCTAATATACTCCACTATGCGCGACAGGGGGAGTGTCGACGGCTCGCCTGAACAGCCCGAGGCAGCGCGGTCACGGTAGGGAGAACGGTTGGATGGAGCCGCGCCGCCGGGTTTCCCCGCTACCGCGAGGGAAAGCCAACTTCTGGGGGCACTTTTCCGCCGCTTGACGTTCGATATATCGGGAGTCACTGCAATATTTGTTCGATGTAAGCGTAATTTTTGCTATATGTACTCGTTGTAACTATACCGTGACTAGAAATTGTTCGATATATAGAATAATTCGATGTAAACGGGTTCGATATAGTCGGGTTCGACTGTAAAACCTTGTTAAACCGTACCTACTTGAACAGTAGTTTCATTTTAAGGTAGTAAAGTCAAATTCCCAACTCAGCGGCCATTGAACATAATGTGTTTTGTATCCGCATAAACTGTACTAGTTTATTGCGTATGTATCGGTTGACATGTAGCGTTTCCACTTTTCGTCGCACAAACACGGCGGTACGTCGTCTCCATCGGACGGCCCGGTTGAACAAGCCTCAGAGATTGGAACAACGGCCTCCAAGTGCCCTTTGTGTTTGTGCATGAAGCCACATCAACATCATTTCGGCGCCGTGCCAGAGAGCGTTGTGGCATCGTGCAAGCAAGGACTCGCGTCATTGCCAATGCTTGGATAAAAAAGACACCGGGTGCTCAGCATAGAAGAAAAATTAGACATTGTTCGTGCTGTCGAACGGGACATGAAGTCAGCGCTGGCACGCGACATGGGTCTATTGACTACGGTGTGTGGCATATGGAATGCGAAGAAGTTGCTCGGCAGCGCTGCTGCGACTGCAGAGAGACGTCAGCTACGAGGTTCGACTTTTCGCCATTGATTCAGGCCTGGCAGTGGCAGAAGCTGCGCGTTACGCCAGCCTCATGAATGCAATCGTCACGACGAGAACAGCACCCCGCAATGGAAAAGGTGCCCCGCGACTTCTGCAGCGCTACTGCACGCATGCACGGAGAATACGTAACGCCAATGAGGAATCTGCCATGCGAGTGTTTGCCAAGAAGAGGGGCAGGCTAAAAAGCCGGCTCGCAGCTTCAGTACGTTTGAGGGAGCTGTCGTCACTGCTAAGCCGCCGCAGCATCAAACGAAAACACTTTTGTTGCGCGAAGTGAATAAATACTGCATGTTTTTTCCCCTTTCATCGCACTCTCTCTGAGTTCCGTTTTTGACAGGTAAGTGGGCAATTTCATTTCCTAAGCAGTACTGCCGTTTAGTACATACTTCTTCTGAGCTCCGGCCAACTATGGTTTAACGAGGTTTCACTGTATATATATATATATTTTGAACAAAAACACTAATACAACATTCCTGCAAATAACGCTGTAGAAGTTCTTTATATACAAAGGAAAATGTTAACCTTTGTGGCTATCGTGCTTGTGCGGCAGCTCTTACAGACCGCCGCGCAGCACTGCAGAGTGCAATATTAGTGCAATGCTGAAGTTAGTGCAATGCCGTGCAAAAGTTTACTCTTTGCACCGCCGCCGGCAAGTAGTCTTGCGCAAACAACATTGACACCCTGCAGGTAAGAACTGTGACCTCACACTGGAAAGCTTTAGGTCCGAGCGTGGCAGTGACGAAATGGTTCAGTGTAGAAAACGAAACCTACCAGCGGGTACCTGTTAACGTTCCGGGGCTATTTGACGCACTTTCGCCTTCCGTGCTGAAGTCTGATGAATCAAAATCATCATCCAAGTGCCACCATCAAAACATTCCGACGCTGACCCTTCAGAATCCGTGGAAATTCTCCATTTCCATAGGGCAGCTGCGCACGACGTTGATGCCATGTCGGAAGCTACGAGCACTCGTCCTGCCCGAATAAAAGGCGCTTTAAAAATCCCTCTGCGGTGAAGAAAACACGAAACCTAAAATGGAAAATAGTTCATCTTTCATGTGCTGGATGGTGCTAGCTGTCCGAAAGCACTCCAAGCACAGAAAAATGTAAAGTTAAAACCATTGATAGCATGCTATTGATGGATATAGGCATGGACAGGAAAGTATTAAGCAACAGTCATTGTTAAAGGAGCATCTACGTGTAATTTGGAAGCTGTATAAACTACCCCATATTCTCATCTGTGAAAAGGTGAAAAATCAAGTGTGGGGGTTGCAAAATGCTTACAAGATCTTGTAAATTGCTACTGAAGTTAGTCTCAAAATGCTAGCTAGGCCTGGTGTCATTGACGTCATCGTGCTGTCAAGAGAGTAAAATTTGCTGTCGTAGTGAAGGAGTAAGGCTAGGTATGATTTAGGTATGATGTTACGATGTTCATAAAGTGACAATGAACAAGCGCTGTACATGTTTACTCTGCTTCCTTCATTCATGTGTGGCGGCCACATTGATCACGTGAATAAAGTGAGCCAGTGTCAGGATGCATGCACCTCTTGGGTACCAAAACTGGTTCAGGGAAACACGTATTACATAACTTACTTGAACACTCTGACATTTACCACATTCTTTCAACGGTCTAGAGGTTTTGATTCTTGATTTCATGGAAAATTAATGACAAGTTGGAAATGTGATGTCGGCCATTGTTTAAAAAACGAGTGCATAGTGGATAAGAAAACTGCAATGAAATATTGAACCATGCAAAAATTCCAGTTTCATGTAGAGCGCTTACGGAGCAGCCCCCTACAATATTTTATGTTTACAGAACAAGTGGATGCGTCACAAAAGTCTAGCAAATCTCTAAACATTTTTGATACCAAAACTATGAAAACGTTGCCATCTCATCGTAGAGTGTGCAGAACCCGCAGTGTTGAAAATTGCCACGGTACCTGGCTGCAAGTTCCACAATTTCTGTGATAGGGTGACATCCACTACCATCTGAAAAATACAGAACCTTGTTTATGTGTTCCCATTACGTATGTTTGCTCGGTGCCAACGTTCGCAATCGAGAACACAAAAAATTACCCAATAGAGTTACGCTAATCTTTTACCGGTTCATACGTTCCTGAAATACATGATTCTTCGACACCAATATTCCGTATGTCGCCAAACTGTGATCATATGATGCATATTCCAGCCGCTAGATTACATGTAAACAAGAAAATAAGCATCAGCGCACGCAATCGAGAACAGTTTATAGCTGCCCGCTGCAGTAGCTTCACCTCAACACTCGCCCGCCCTTCTCGCATAAAAACGCCGGTCCGTACTCAGTTTCTCATTTCGATACCAGGCAATATTTTCCGGGGTCGTTGCTCGCGCCATTCACAGCTATCACCACCAATCCTATCGCAATAAGCATCTTCACCAATCTGTTTCACAGTGCGTAGTGCCGCCGGAAGCATAGCGCAGGCTTTTAATAGGCGATAACCGAAATGTGCCACCGTTTCATGCTGCAGACTGCAATCATAAACGTTTTTTGGCCGCTAGATCCCATGTAAACAAGAAAATGCAGCGAGGCGTGCCCGATCAAGACAGTATATAGCCATCCATCTCACATGAAAACAACAGCGCAAACAGTTTCTTATTTTGCAGTACCAGCAAATCTCCACCCCGGTTGTTGCACGCCGCATTCACGGCTATCACCACCAAACCTACTGCGATAAGCATCTTCACCTATTTGTTTCACCGTGTGTGGTGTGTAGTACCATTGGTAGCGTACTGCACGCTTTTAGTAGGCGATAATCCAAACACTGCAGTTCGCTGCTGCAGGCAACGCTGATGTGGGCATCATGTTTCGCTTCGGTGGCATCTGGGGTCACCCACCAGCTCAATTTCGTTTCGTTTTCCCGTCGCCCTCTTAGAACACCACACAGTAGGAAAACAACAAAGCACGTCTCGGGCCGCCAGAGCACGACCAGCTTGATGCACATCGGCATCTCGTGCCGCAACAATTCACGCAACACTTCACGCAACACTTCACGTTGTGCAGATGTCAGCAATAGTTGAGTCTGTCAAATTTTTTAGTTACTTCGGATCGTACACTTTACAGGTTAGTACGTTTTGTCTGTTTCTTCAAGACTTATGAACGAGGTTCTACTGTACTGTATAGGATGCCATGTTCACACATTTGTGTTGTATCTGCTAACCACCAGCTGTCTGTGTTGTCTGGTTAAGTGCTAAATACTGTTAATAAGGAAACCGAACAAGTACCAGCACTGCAGCTCTGCCAGTATTGCTTCAATAGTACAACATAGACCACTTATAGCTTAAGTCCCTGGAGTTGCACTATAAGTGGTACCACCCTATAACCAAAACTAGCGCTCAAAGGCTGCATGTGTGCAAAACATGCAGACCAAGCAGCCGCATGCATGCAATTATTGGAAGCATGCAAGTGGGATTTTTGCATCCGTTTAAATTTACAACAGCTGAAATGTTAATGTCCAAGTACCCACTGCCTTCGCACGAAGCAGACAAAATAATTTCTTAAAAACCAACGCTGACCGAAATTTCAGATGCAGTACAGTGTCTCGGCTGATTTCTTGGATTGATCGGCATATGCATGGTGTCAAAAACATGGTGAAAGTGGACAAAGTTACCGCCATTCAAGTGTTGCCCATGTCCCCTCTTTTGTTATCAAGGTGGTTTCTCTGCTTTCCATGTGCCATACAGCCATTGCAATGGGTTTTGTTTGCTCGGCACCAAATCACAACTTTGGTCGCTGACAAGGCGCACTGGTTAGGCCAGCCGGCGGGGCGTTGGGCGGCATGTCATTGTAGGAAGCTTATCCTTGATACGTTCATACCTGTAGACGGTTATACATAGTGATTACGCATGTGATTGCGTGCATGTTCTGAACTGACGGCAGTGCGTGCGAAGTGGAGTTTGGTTTCTCGGGCAATCAGCTGTGGCAACTACAGTGGAATCTCGATAAACAGAAATGGCTTAAACAGAACACTATCCTTGTGGTTAGTTGGTTTGGTATTCATGCAATTATATTAATTTTGTCTCTCGGTAAATTGAGCTCCTGATAAACGGAACGAATTTCCCAGGTCCCTTAAGGTTCCGTTTAGAGTCTACTGTACTTCGAATGCCTACCAAGTTTGTATGTGCCCACACTGGTAGGAACGGCGGAAGCTCACAAGTGCTCATAAAGCCTCGTAGCTCCAAACTTAATTTGCGGAACACTGCTTAACCTGGCAGCAGTCTAGGTCACATGCTCGATGTCTGCACGTGATAATGACGCACATCTCAACGACTGCAAAGAAACTGAAGCTGCGTTCAGTGTAGTACGCCACTGATAAGCAGCCTAACAAAAGGCTTCTCCATCGCCTAGGCAACCACTGCGTACCCGCATTGTGCTGCTGCCATTTTGTTTGTTTGTTTGTTTTCCACGATTCATTCGTTCCCTCCTCGTTTCATGCTTCTCCTCCTCTGCATCGCCCTCGTTGCTCTCCCTTACCATCGGCCGGCGTACCTCATTGAGAAGCATGCTCGCTACTGCGCTTGTTGGCGGGATTTTCCTGCAGAAGCCACATTATAACTGGTATTTTGTCTCGCACAGCTGCACTGTAAGGGGTATGTGTGTACGTGGAGTTCTATGTTAGGGTAAACAGTAGTCTGGAAAGGCCTCGTTGCCAGTTCTGCACTATAAATGGTTACATTATAAGTGGTCTAAACTGTATATGCCAACTAGTACTAATTTAGTATAGCCAATTTAGTCGGAGCGAAATTTCATCACAGTTGGCCTGCACAAGGTTGAATGCGAAAAAATTGATGCCGAAATAGACCCCTGTTCACCTGAAACCAATGTACGGTGACACAGGGTGCATGTAATTTGAGGAAAATTTGACTGCTGGCTAGTTGGTTAAATGTACTGAAATTTGTGCATAGATATTACGACAAAAAGAGGCAAACACGACACCAAGCGCTTGGTGTCTTAGGTCAGAACATGACTTAATGTTTCTTCTTTTTTTTTTCTTTTTCCAATATTCGCATCCAAATGTAATCAAGAGTGCATGTGTACATATATGGAAGACTGCCATGTGTCTGGTTTATTAAATTTGTGATTGATTCGATATACAATGCCTCTAAGCACAGATATGAAGGTAGGTGCTTATCTGTCCCAACTGCTCCAGCGGAATTCCCAGGCAATTTCGTGGCTAATGTCTACATAGGAGGCGTTCAAGCTTGTGTTGCTGTTGTTGATGTTGCTCTGGTGCTTCAGAGTCTGAGTTTCCCGTCTCACCAATTCATAGCACCGTAAATTGCAGCATGATCACTGTGTGACCACCCGTGAGTAAAAGTACAGAGCACAGGCTTGCCGAAAAAAAGTAATTTCATCGTAATTTAGATGCACAAGCTGAAATAAGTGCGGTGGAAAGCTTGCAATGCCAAGTTTGGACTACAGTTCTCAATTTCAAGTTGCATTCGTAGTGCATTTGTCCATTTTTGTTGGCCTCTGCCCAGGTCCAGTTAATTCTTTATTGGCAAAAATGGTCTGCATTGTTTTCTCGGACGATCCAAGGACTGAGCTTAGCAATTTTCAAGAAATATTGTGGTGCGACAACAGCCCAGATCCAAAAAAATTTGCAAGGAGATTCAACCTCCAGTTGAAATCGATGAGTCTTCCTGAGCGATACGGGTGGGATGGGGGCGGAGTCACTGCGCACCGCGTTTTATCACGTTGCTCCTCGTGTGAGGGTAGTGGGAGGAGCGTCACTCAAGTTGTTCTTTTACTGAACTACCAGGATTGGCCCACATTTTGATCTACGATGACATGTTAATTAATATTAAATATTTTCTGCTATTGAACATGTGAAAACTACAATTCGATTATGAGGCAGGCCGTTATGGGGGAACCTGTCAACGTTGTGATGGTTACAGTATGTGGCTTCTGTGGTGGAAGTCCTCTGTTCGAATCCGGCCGTTGGATAATTGTATTCACATATTTGTTTAAGAATTCACAATTTCGCCATATGGCTGGCTAAGTAAACATGCATAGTGTGACATGCGCAGACACTCGCGGACAGAAAGAACTCGATATCCACGAGCAGCATGGGCTAGAACTACAGGGCAGTGAAGATGCGATGTCAATTTTCTATCCTTTAAAACACACATAAGCATGATCTGTAATCAAACACCTATTCAGGCTTGTAGCCAAGCTTGAAAAAGGAAAAGCACCTGTAGTCTAATGGTTAGAGCATCAAGCTGCTGTGCTAAGTCTTCTGTTCGAATCTTGTTCTCACAATTTTATTTATTAGTATATATTACATATATAACATTTATTTATATATTCAGAACATCATGACAGCCAGTGGTCCAAGGGTCGCATATCGGCCCACGATAAGAGGCTAGAAACACCCGATACGGAAAAGTGGTGGTAACACGCTAAAAAAGTATTTTAGATACTTCCAAATCCTTGACGTTCATTGACATACCAAAGTGGGGCTGCAGCACAAAATTCAAATAATGGAACCTTGACTGTCATTTCCTCTTTATTAATCAAATGACCAGTACCACAAAATTAACGGAAATATAGTTTCGAAAGAATACATTACCAGTGTAAGCTAATTTAGTGTGTCTCTTTAGTTTCTGTTTGGTGCAAGTACTGTAGTATAATGTTTGTTTTGTGTTCTACAGCTTAAACAAATGTGGAATTATTTTCAGAAGTGTGTTCACTCCTGCATTTTACGTCTAGAATTCCCTTCCTTGCTCTAGAAAGTTGGCACAGCAACTCTAGAAAGTTGGCTACCAGGTAGACCAGGCTACTCACTTACAGGTAGACCAGGCTACCAGAAAAACGTTTTTCTGGTAGCCTGGTCAGACCTGTAAGTGAAGTTGCCAAAAAAAAGTTCTAATTACCAGCGGCACGTTATTTTTATTAATGCCGATGGTGTCTTTTGACACATCAGCTTGGCATTCTTTTTCACCTCCTGGACTGTAATAACGCATTACCTGCCTGCGTTCGCAGGAAGCGGCCAGCGGCAACACGACCAGTGCGGCGGGGCGAGACACTGCTGTCACTGTCGGGCAGTCCCGTTGAAGCAAAGACGTCGGCGGTCCCTATTCACATTCACATCAACAAGGGTCAGGTGAGCAGACTTTATTGTGAAAAATAGTGTTTGATGTGTGTTTAATCCGGAGGTGTAGCAGTGAGACCAGTGGGACGGAAATAAGTGCACGTGCCGAACATGGACTAACAGCCTGCTTTATCAACATCGGGAAGACCGAATACAGATGTGGTTGGCTTATGTTAATTCGACCCTGATGGGACCTATGAAATTGATCGAATTATCCGGTGAGTTGAATTAAACAAGATGCAGAAAAAAATATCAAAACACACCACTGATTAATTTGGCAGTACATACCTGATATTAAACTGCCCTCGAATCAAATGTGTGCCCAGTTTCTCTGTGTCCAAAGTAAGAAAACTAAGATAGAAATTACCTTAAAGCTTCTAAGTAGAAATGTAACGCACACCCAATTTTATAGCAAAAAAAAGTTTTTCTACAATGGGAGCCGATTTCTTAAAGTGAAATCTGCCACAGTCTTTTTTTTTCTTTTTTTTTCTAAGTCGGCTCCGCCCAAATACATCTGTTGTGCGGCAAAGCATGCAATTGTTGCGAAGACTGTTATGCTTTCGTGTCCAGTTGTGCCACACATGGAATTTCCAGCCCAATTTTTCTTAAAAGGGCCCTGAACCACTTTTTATCAAAGGGGAGAAAGGCATTTGAAGTGAAACTCGGCTATTTCAGAAGTACTTTGCCGTAAAAAGTACTTCAATGCGTTCAGCAGAAGCGCATTTAGTGGCAATCAAACACGACCTCCGCTGTGCTCCCCTTCCTTCTTCAATGCCTTGCACGGCGAAGGCTACGGCACAGTGAGGCGTGCCCACAACGCTCCTCCTGTCACCGTGGCACGCAGTTCATTTGGATGTTAACATAGGCACCACAACTTCCACCTTTGGTGCCTACGACGTGCTAAACATAAGCCAAACATGGTTTTCCTCAGCAAGCCGCAGTACGCTTAGCCAGTAAACTCGTGGTGGCAAAAAACATCCTTGTATTGTATTATAAGACAAAATAAAGCATTACTTCTTCAGTTCTATTTCTTCTTCAGAAAAAAGAACTCATAGAAATTTCTTTTGACGACGCGGGTGACCGAAAGGTTTTGCTTTCGCCCGACTTCGTGCCGCCCACGCTTTTCGCTTTTCAGCAGTTTCGTTATCGCTTGGTGCCGCGCAGGCTTTGCTGACTCGCAAAACTCGCACAAACTGCAAGTAGCAGAGAATTCAACTTCCATGTGAGGTTGCGGGACGCCCGAATGGTCTATGCCACTTGACCAAAAAGCAGCTGCAGCGGCGAATCCACAGCTGTCTTGGCCCGGTGCCGCCATCTGTCGGGCGCCGTTTTACTCACTAACGAAAGCAAAGGGTGGTGATGGCATGTGCAACATCACCACTCCCCCGATTGGGTGACAGGAGATTTGAATTTTGAGAAAGGTTACTCGGACCTTTGAGATGTAATTTTCTGCTAAACTAAGTCTTTTCTGGCACGACACAAGCGTTGCAAGGTTTCTAGAAAGGTGTTTTGACAGTCCAGGTTGGCTTAGTATTTGCCTTTAGTGTCCCTTTAATCTTTGGCAAGAACCACATTTTACTGGATTACAGTTCATTCCCATTACAACAGATATGAATACGACAGTTTTACATAGCAGACCATACACCCTGCTTGTATTGTTCCTGTAACAAGTTCTGCTTTTAATGTATCAGGCTTTCATAGACTATCGGCTACAGTGGACAAAACATTGGGAAAATTTTGTCTAAATGACGCGCTGTTGTGACAGAATGTCTCGCGCAACTATCTTCAGGTTTATCATTTTGTTGTTAAAGACTGCGCTGTTACATTTATTCGTGTTGTAATCTTTGTATGGCGTCCTAAATATTTACTTTATACCTTATTTACTCAAATCTAGGCCATCTCCGATTCTAAGCCGACCCCCGAAAGTCCGAAGCCAGGGGAAAAATAACTTGCCTTGAACATAGGCTGTACGGAAAAGTGACGACAGCATTCACAAAATGAAACAGCAGTTATTGAATATGAGCATGCTGAGCTCATTCTACATCGTCATCTTCCTTATCACTGTCATCTCCTCATTGTGGCTGGGGCACGCAAAAATCTCCAGTTGTCCCCTCCAAGGACGGACATGTTTCTTGGTGCCCTTGGCGAAAAAGGCTGACCCTCAAAGGGTTACTTCGTACTGTCGAAGTGAAGATGTTGACATGGCATGAAACCACATCTTTTGTTGTTGTATCTCACATTCAACAAAATAATTTTTTTTCTAGTTCAAGATTGGTCTTCTTGTTCATGCACCTGATAATTTAGAAAATTTGGCGGCCCCTTCTGTGTAAGGAAAATAAATTGGCAACTCTACGTATTTGCACAAAAGGTGAAATTTCAATATGACGATGCAAATTGCCAATTTTACCGATTTTCTATATCAAGGCTCAACTCTATATTCATTGTGGTGCCCTGCCTGATTAGACCAATTTAGTCTAGTACATAACAAAACAAAATAACGAATTAATTTTGAATCTTTGCACACCCCCAATTTAACACTTTCCTCTCTCTGCAGGTGGTGAAGGTTACAGCCAGCAACAACGGTGACACAGCAGTTCAAGAGCTGTACAAGGCCATAAAGAACCTGTGCGGAAAGATTTGACGATGCAGCACAGGGCCCCACATTGAACAAAGTCTCTGGAAACCCCCCTTTTACAATTTATTCCTATGAAAAAAAAAAATTGCAACATTTTACTCCACTTTGGAATTTTTGTGTTTTATCATCTTGACTGCTGCAGCTTTTGACATGACCTGTATCACAAATTTTAGTCATGCAAGAAAAATAAAGTTGCGCAATCTTTTAGTTGAGTTTGCTTGCATGATTCTTGAAGTAGAAGCTGGTTTGGGAACTGGGGGAAATTCATCCATCGCAGATGTACTTCTATATGCTTCGTGAGAACGGGCACCCATATCAGGCATCATGTTTCATTTGCAATGACTTGGGGGGAAAAAGAACTTCTAAATGCAGCAATTTCGCACTGTCAGAGAGGGAATAAACATACTGAGGTGTTTGTGGTTACCTTGATTAGTCTTGCTAAATAATTACAAGATTATCTTAAAGGCTTGGGCAGAATTTTCAATAAGGAAATTAGTGTCTCCGAAGCAGAAACTTGGAGTTACCATGATTATTAGTGCCAGACTTCTGTGTAAAACGGGAACTCTAATGACTCATTGGTATTTTGTAAATTTACGAGTTGCCCAGTTTGTATTGGCTTTCCGGTAGCATAGCTTGCATTGAAAGCAAGTTTCCTTTTTAAACTCATTTTCTTGCATTTCTTTCTGCTTTGAAGAGAAGCTGAAAATATTCTGTATATGAAGCTTACGTTGCTTAGAAGGCTAATTTAGATGTCGCCATTTTGACAAAGAATACAGCCTAGTCATGACATGATCATAGTAGATGAGGACAACATTGCATGCATTTAAAATTTGTTCTTTAAGAGATTGGTGTCAACTGTGAGAGAGTGGGAATTCAGCACAAGAGAAATCGCTCAAGTCCGCTGCTCTTATTCCTGAAAGTTTACTATTTATTCAATGTACTGTCAAACAGCATTATGATGAATTGAGGTGCAACAAAAGGATGCATATAGCAAAGTGAAATTCCTCTGGAAATCCCCCATAGATTCCTATTGCAGTGCATGTAGTAATGGCTATGCCAAATTGACTCCCCCTTGAACTTTATTATAACAAGGTACTACTGAATTTTGGAAACTGCTTTCAGCTCTTGCAAAGGCAGCTATATTAGTATTTGCTTTTCTGACATAGGTTCGTACTGCATATTTTATCTTTTTTGTCATGTGGAAGTAAAATTTCTCTAAACGTGAGGGCTAGTTCTGGCAACTATCGTGACCCGCCTTGGTTGCTTAGTGGTTTTGCCATTGCGCTGCTAAGCACTAGGTCGCAGGATCAAATCCCGGCAGGCATTTCGATGAAGCTGAAATACAAAGGTGCCCGTGTACCGTGCATTGGGTGCGCGTTGAACCCCAGGTGGTTGGAATTGCCCTCGCTGCTGCGTGCCTCATAATCAAATCTGCGTTTCGGCAGGTAAAACTGCAGAAATTATTTTTTTGTTATCATACCTTTTAATGGAGAAAGTTCCACGTAAAGGGAGATGAGGGTCAAAAAACAGTCACTTTTCCAGAAAAAGTCAATTTCCTCTTATGTATGTAAAAGTCAAAGCCGAGAATCAACTAGAAGTTAGTAAAAGATGCAAAAAGCACTTGCAGTAGCTTGTAGAAGTGCGAATTTACCAAAATTTCATGCGAGCGGCATTTTGCTCCGCGGCGTTTCCTGCTGTTGAATTTTCACGCGGATGTAGGCCTAACCTTCTTGGAGAGCCCAATTTGGCAGCGCCGCATTCTTGCTGAAAATACGAAACGAGAATTGTTTCCCTGCCAAAGTCTAGCTTTGCGACTTCTTCGTTTTTAAACGTTCAAACCTGTTTTTCTCAGTTATTTATTTTGGAGCATTTTTAGAGTTAGTGCACTAAAATTTGTGCGCCTTATGTAGTGTGTTCATAATGCAATTTAACATGCTTATGCTTTAACATGTCCTGAATTCAGAGGAACAACTTTCAGAGCTTTCCATAAACATACTCAGTAAGATAATTTCAAAAGTTTCTTCATTGAGAATAAATCTGAAACGCAGCATTGGAATTTTTTTCTAGACTAAAGGACAAATGTTGCTATATTTTTTTGCTTTATTAAATTCTACTATTCATTGGGAGAAATATGACCTATTTTTTAATGTTTCCTTGTGGTCACCGTTATTGCCCAAGCTTGTGCAAAAATGCATTTCTACAAATGCATGGTATGCAGAAAATGAAAGATCAAAGAACTAAACACAGATTTGAGAAGAGCTCAAGCTCTAACTGGTGAAAGTTTAATTGAGCTGTCACTAATATTTAAAGAAAAATCTTTCCAAGTAGCATCTCCCCTTAACCACTTTCATAATTGTATATATAATAAAGTATATGTTACAGTTGAGGAATTGAAGCCTGGAAATAAGTTTCGCCCACTGACTGACCAGAAATCCTTGAGGAATCTTGGAGTGATGGCATCTGTGCGCGCATGTTTTGGAGGCCACAACAGACAATACTGTTGAAGACAGTGCATGCATTGCAGTGAAGAAATTCTTGATGATGGTGTTGGTCTGCTGCCGTCACACTAAATGAGTCCAGTGCCAGACGAATCGCTGAAGTCTGCAGATTTTTTTTCTTTAATCTTGTATTCGAATGCCCCTTTGTATGATAGCTGACTTTGATCATTTCTTTTGAGTTGCCAATTAAACCAGATCTTTGAATTCATCTATATAGCATACACTGTGCCCTCTGTTACAGGGCACGTTCGTCACCGCACGCGAACTAGTATTTAAGAAGCACATGCTGTCTACCTATTCTACCACTAAAGATATGCTGGTTAACAGCTCTGATCACTATGGAATTATGCACTGAAAAAAGTCCTATCGAAATATCCTAACAAACATGCGCCTTCGGGCATGTCGTTCCTTCAATAAAGTAAATAGCTTTCTTTAAAAGTGTTTCGCTATTCACTTACGCCGCCAATTGTCAATGAATTCTGCACAGTTTCATTGCCTCTTATTGCGTTCAGAGATCTTAAGAGTAAAACAGGTGACGACCAGAGTAAACAGGTGACGAAGAGTAAAACAGGGAACTGTTTCTCGAGACTTTATTAAAAGAAATTCAGGGTTAGCAGCTTTTTGCATTGTGTAGAATGAATAAACATAGCAATTGAGGTAGAAGCAGAAGAAAAAGGTAGTCAGAAGGATGGCATCGGCAGAACAAAAGAACAGAGGAGAAAAAGATTGATGCAATGGCCTGGGCTTTAGTAACACTAGAGCTGCATAGACATGCTAACTGTGGTATGAAGTTTACAAACAGGATTATAAGCAGTATGTATAAACCTCAGATATGCTGGCTAACGTTTCGATAGGAGGACCTATCTTTGTCAAAGCCTTTGTCAAAGCCTTTGACGAAGATAGGTCCTCCTATCGAAATCTTGGCCAGTCCATTTGAGGTACCTTATTGCTGTTTATAACCTTCACACCACAGTGTGCTACTCCCATCTGTCAGCCCCCTTCTTGATTATAGACATGCTAATTATGTTCAAGCTGCAACTCAATTTTGACCCAACTATAGATCGGGGAAAAAAGGCTTTTTTTCTTCCTCCAACATGTAAAGTAATTGCATCTGTAGCTGTTTTTTTATTGCAAGTGAATGCAAGAGCAGTAGATCACAATTGAAATTCATCTCTACTGAAGCTACCATGCTAATGTAACTCAGTGCAAGCTAGTGGAGTGCGGTGATCATGTGTACTGTAATGAAATGAGGCATTTCATGTTTGTTTATGCTGCTGCCAAAAACCGCAAAGGTCAACAACCTTCGATTCAAGATTTGAAGTATAGAGAATGCTTAGGCTGCACGCTGCGTTGGAGCTTCAGAGCATAGTGATAACACTGGATTATCTGCAGTATGTGGACTGCACAATAAATTTACTGCCTCGTAGTTTGAGACGCAGGCACGAGAGAAATAAAATGGAGCACTTAATTTGAAATTGCAGCAGCTGCACCCTATGAAAAAGGACATACTCTTCCATAAATTGAAGGAGATAAAGTTCGTTTGGCAGTGAACACTAAGTATCAGTTATTCATAGCAAACACTGGTTGTTTTTACTGAACACTGTACATGAAACTGGGAAAGTGCAATAACTTTAACTTTAATGGGAACGGGTCTTAACGAAACCTTTTAAAAGGATAAAATATCATAATGAAAAATGTCCCAACAGCTGCATCTGCAGAAAGGTCTGCATATCGCCAGCCGTCCTAGACAATATAAAAGACAAATGGAAGTTGGCCGCTACATGTGCCCCTATTCCTGTGTAGTGTGTATCCACACACAAGAGAATGCACAAAAGTGCTCTATTTTGCCCAAAAAAAGGAAATATGTTGCATTCTAAAAGAGTAAAACTGATCAAAATGCCTTTCCCAGGAATAAAACGGCAGACGAAATGCTAGACTCTTAACCATGCTAGGATGATCTGCAACTCTACACAAACAAAAATAAGCAGTTCAGTTCTCACAGGGGCTGCGATGATGTTAGCAGGAACTGAAAATAGTCCACAATTCCCCTCTATCGCTTCCTGCAATGTTTTAGAAGAGCGAGTAGGAATTACGTGGCTGAGTGGGCCTGCACATGCTTCAACATGTGGTAGGCCCAGTTGCATGAAATTAGTTTCTCGGGAGCATGACATGCCATGTGAATAAGTAACGAGGGCCTATAAGAAGCTCTGTATGGGCACATAGTACACTGATATGATTTTTCTCTGCTGTGCGTGTTCACACGGTCTTTGAGTGTTTGCTTTTCTCCATACTTCTTTGTACAGACAGTAACAGCGAAAGACTTCTCTCTACCATGAGTCCTCTGCAAGTGTTTTTTGAAATAGTACACATCTTTTGATTGGTAGGGACAAAGGCAGACATTGGTTAGCTTTCATTACTGTGCTCGGATGTGAAGTTTTTAAAATGCAATAACTGCACTAACAATACTAAGTCTAGCCAAAAGTACTTCTATAAAGAGACTGACTATATCTATGTGAGCAAAGAAAATGCAATAACCAACAACTACAGAGTGCAACTTTACTAAAAACACCGCTCACCAACTGCGTCTAAGACAAGTGTAGCAGCATTTGCTGGAGCCATATTTTCCAGACAGAGAAAAACTTGCTTTAATTTAAATGTGCTGTAATCATTGCTTAATGAATAATTTCTCTGGCTTATGTTTACAGGACATGCAGCTCAGATTTTTTCACCTGTCGTGTGGTGTATGTTATCGACAGTTACTGGCTGGCGAACACCGATTTAGAAGGGAGTCGCACACTACGACATAATCTCTCCCCCAACTATATTTGTTGCATTACATTACCATACCATGGGTACAGAAATGGTAACAAACAAGCAAAGTGAGAGCCAATTGATGTTCTCCCATGTGAATGCATTAAAAGAACACTAAATGTGCCTACAATAAAATCATCACTACACCAAAAGAACTTCTTAATATAAAGGTTAAATCATAAAGCAAGGCTACTGGGAATGTTTGCACCATCTTTTCACTGTATGCCTTGCTTTACTTTCACATTTGCAGCCTGTCATCTTGCTGTTTCTTTCTTCTTTACTTGTTTGTAGAAGTGCATCCAAAAGAAATAGTTACATTAAGCTAACCAAAATTAAAACTGAATTCTTGCACTCAAATGTGATGACAACATTCATTGCAGGAATATACTGCAAAATATGCTTCACAATTGTGAAATATGATAAAGCGTGGTGCAACTACTGCTCAAGAGTAACCGGTTGTCTGCCAAAATGTGAAACATTCTTTCTAGTCAATAATATGTAGCTTTAAGTAGGTGCAAACAAATCAGTGGACTTATGGACAATGTTCCATGGTGTGCACTGCACTTTGTGGTATGCCACCAACGTGTGGCCAAATTTTTTTTCAAGAGGGAAAAAAGCATTTCTTCCTTTGACTCTGTTTCACTGATCCCTTGTGGATTCTAGGCAGCGTGCAAGAAAAAATTACCATTCCCTCCGTTTGGTTACTAAAGATTGCCTATGCAGCAATGTTGCTCCCAGGAGTCGGGTGATCTTTCCCAGGCCTGGAGGAAGACAACAGGGTGAAAACATTGGTTCAAAAAATGGGGGACAGCCACACTTGCCTCACCAGCCCTAGGGACAGGACCATCTTTTTGCGGGATGAAAGAAAAGGGCATTTTGTATGCTTTCTACTTTTTTAAAATCCTTTTCAGTCTAACTAAAGCTTACTTGAAATGTTCAACTATGCTCAACCCGCTATCTAGCTGATTAGCTGACGCTTTTATCCTGTTAAGTGCGATCTGCAAGGCCAGGAAAGGCAAACCAAGATTTGCGTTAAACTACACTACAGCGTAGCCATCATGCCATAATGCGATAGATCCCAGATTGTGCTTTGGTTACAAAGCTACGTTGAGCATAGTTTGCTTACTTGGCATGATGTTTTGCAACTGAGTCACGAAATCATGTGTCTGATCACGACAGCTGTACTTTTATGGAAGACACAAAAAAATATAGTGGTTGTTTTCCTCAATATACTGGCATTTATAAAATTAGCACTTTAATAAAATACGTAGTAGCTGAAGAACACTACGCTATGCAAAACGTAGTTAGAGTGGGAGCAAACATTTCCTTGTTTCCTTCTTTCTCTAGAGCAGAAGCGACCAAATGAAAACTCAGCTATTCTAGCTAGTGTATAGCAGATGACAAAGATGATTTCCCCAGCTGATTTTACCAGAGCACCTTTCGCAGCACTACATACTATCTGTTGCACATGAGACTGAAGGTCTCGCAGCTGAAACATCCTTCTGAGCTCTTTATGAAGCATTATATGTATTCAACTTGCTGTATTATGGCTTTGAGCCATCTCTCTCAGAAGCATTAGAACATGTATACATAGGTGTATTCATGGGTAACACATTTAACCCTATATACCCGATCACGAACTCAAGAAATGAGGTTGAGGATCTGAACTCAACCTCATGATTAAGTTGAGGTGAGGTGAGGTCGATGCGAGCCTTTGAAGCTTGAGGTATGATCTCCTCAATACTTCACCCTCGCTGGATGAGGTTGAGTGGGGTTTTCAAATCTGATTGGAACCTGCATTCAAGTCAAGCATTCTGAGGTCATTGGCCCATCTCTGTTTGGGTGAACTCCATGAACCATTCCTTGGCCGAAAATTCAAAGAGAACTTGTGCAGTTGCCGCAGCCTATTGCATTAGCTCAGTTTTATCATTTCACCACGTAGGTGAACTTTATTTAATATTGCTGCTTTTTTTCAATCTACGTTTACAGTGCGAAGGCACAGATGGTTGTTTCGTGGGTAAAGCTAGTACTGATTCTTTAGGCTGTCACCGAGGGTAGCAATGTGGCCTCTTGAAGCCACTTGCTTTACAATTCCAGCATCATCAAACATCTGCCTCATAGTAAAGAAATTGCGTTTGGCGGTCTGGTACAGCTTCCCCAGCAGCACAGAGGTGTGGTCAGCTCCTGGTTGGGCCAGTTCCCACATATGCTCCTTAGGGCCCTAATAACTCTGAGGTTTGCATGCACAGTGAACCACTGCCTATTACCCAATGATTGGACACTTGTTTCAAAGCGAAACATTCTTTGTCCAGCTCACCCTGGTTTTGCATTTGTCCATCAGTATCTCACCAGATATATTTGTGGATATATGCACAACAGAGGTTGTGCATAATCAAACAATAAATCATGACACAAAGATGTATGAGGGCGAATCTGAAAGTCTTTGCCCCTATTTTTTTATTAGCTAAAATAAGGTACGTACAGGTAATTACAGGTATACATACTATTTTACGTACCTTACACTATTTTTTCACATGGTCTCCACACCATTTCAGACATATGCTACTAAAGATGACAAAGCACAATTCTGCTTTTATACTTGCACTATTGTTTCAACAGTGTCTCGACACCGCCGAAATTCCAGACGAATGGAAACTGGCACATGTCATATCAATATATAAAACCGGCGACAAAAACAAGCTAACAAACTATAGGCCTATATCCCTTACGTCTGTTGTATGCAAACTATTTGAACACGTATTATCTTCTCAAATCATGCAGTACATGGCTAGCAACCACATTCTATTCGCAAACCAGCATGGTTTTCAACGAGGCCGGTCATGTGAATCCCAGCTTCTTGAACTAACTACAGACATTCACCTTAACCTTCACGAACTCACACAAACTGACGCCATATTTATAGATTTTGCTAAAGCCTTTGACCATGTGGCTCATAACCGCCTCATATATAAAATGAACCTGATTAATGTTGACGAAAAAGTAATAAACTGGGTTAAAGAATATTTAAGTAACAGACGACAAGCTGTCGTAATCAATAATGTCCGTTCGTCATTTCAACCTGTTCAGTCCGGTGTGCCTCAAGGTTCCGTTTTGGGACCCACTCTATTTTTAATTTATATAAATGATATTAATCAGGATATAGACTCAGAAATCCGGTTATATGCCGACGACTGCGTTCTGTATCGGCCATTAAAATGTAAGGGTGATTGTGATAAATTACGAAGTGGCTTGAACAGGATTGAAAGATGGTGCTCAGACTGGCAAATGAGCGTAAATACCTCGAAAACTAAACTTATGAGATTTACTACTTGCAGTGAAATTACGAAACACACATACTTTCTTAATGGTGAGGCTCTAGAAACTACAGAATCATTTAAATATCTAGGTGTTCATCTTTCTCCGACTTTGTCTTGGCATAATCACGTGGGTTGTATTGTTTCCGCTGCATGCAAATCTCTTGGCTTCATTCGTCGAACGCTTCGTCAGGCTAATAGTGATACTAAGCTTCTTGCATATACCACCATACTTCGTTCAAAGATTGAGTATGCCTCATTTATATGGAACCCGCACCAAACGCATCTTATAAACAAATTAGAATCTTTTCAGAACAAGGCAGCGCGATTTATTACAGGTAACTATTCACAACATTCAAGTATCACCAAAATAAAACAGGACCTAGGACTCATCCCATTGCAGACTAGAAGAAAGATATCTCGGCTAACTTTCTTCCATCAGCTTTTTCATAACCCAAATATATTCTCTCAGGCACACATCTTTTCAGCCAAAAGAAAATTCTCACGAATTGATCACGAATTTGAGGTTGAACAACCATTTGCACGTACTAAACTATTGCAGTTTTCATGTCTGCACTTAGCCATTTCGGAATGGAATCATCTCCCAAGTAATGTAGCCGAAATAACTGACCATATTCTATTCAAACAAGCACTTAATGAAACATTCGTGAATTAATAACATTAACATTTCTTCCTACCTTTCTTCAGATGTCATATTATTGTTTGTATAATGTAATAAATATTGGCGTATCATGTTGTCGAATTAGAAGTGATGTAAAGGTTGTATAGCATGTACTACTTCATATAAGGATATTCGACTTACAATGTATATCGTATATCATTGTATATTGTATATCAATTGTTCTCCTCCCCTATGTAATGCCCAAGCTGGGCCTTTAGGGTAAATAAATGAAAAAAAATATGTTCCATCGCAGCACTAAATTTGAGAAGGCATTGTCGCACAGACAGTGACGCATGTGGCCTTACCGAATGCTTATTGTGATGCAAGTCTTCACGGCCTTTCGTGAACTCGCAACACCACCACCTCACACTTCTCAAAAAGAGACACCTTTTCCCATACATGGGCTGCATTTCCCTGTGGATTTTGACGGGCATTCGTCCCTTGCTCCACAGAAAATGAATCACGCTTTCTTGCTCGTACACAGTGTACGTGAAAGCAAAACCTCCATCTTCAACAACTGACAGCAGCACTGCGCCATGGAGCTACTGGCAATAAGGCCGGGCCAGTCCAAGAAATGTCCACTACTGGGAATGGCTATGTTGACTTCACATTTACAGCCGTAATTTGACAAAAGAAAATTTTAAAATAGGGACAAAGACTTTCGTATTTGCCCTCGTATATATAATGTTGCCTCATGGCTATCTCTAATGCACACAGACCTCTTATGAAATAGTATGCAATATTCAATAGCTTGTTTGAAATCTTAAAGTGAAAGCTTTACTGGCTGCGAACTTGCGATTTCGCCGTGGCGACCGTGCTCCGAGGAGGCACATATGGCGTCACAATGCGCGCCTTGCAGCGGATATTTCTCTCTCTCTCTCGCTCCCTAGTCACTACTACGCATGCGCCACTAGTAGTACCGAGCCACAGGTGTTCCGCCGCTGCGCAGCGCCGCGCCTTTCCGCTTACGCCGTTTGGTATGACGTCACACCGCGTTCCTCGACGTTACTCTCGCCTCCACTCGCTTCGCCAGCTGCGTCGCATGCCTGATAACATGTCGGAGGATTGAAAAGGAGAGCTTGTGTGCGCCGAAACCACAGGTGAGGCGGCAGTATGGACGGGCAGCAGGAGGACGCCTGGAATTGACATTGGAATGAGAAGAAGAGGAAATGAATCGCCCGGGAAACAGACGAACAGCGCGCCGAACAACTGGCTAAACGCCGCAACATAGCTAGACAACCAGACTAACCTGGACTTGCAATCAAGATTAACCAATGCTAACCATGCTATGCCTTAGCTTTCGCTACATATATCCTGGCACAGCCGATCTAAGCCACTGCCATTGTTATATTTGGCATAGCCGTATTCCTGGTTCATTGTCATGTGTACGTTCCCATTCCTGGCCAATACCCCAGAACATCTTATTAATTAAGATTACATCTTATTAAGATTACAAGTCTACATCTTATGTGCCATAATATGTAGACTTGTAATCAAACAAGGAATGTCGCTGGAGCGAACGTTATGACAAGGGCGCTTGCCTTCGTCAGGGCAGCAACTGCTTTACTTAGCGGCATTTTTATGTATGTTTCATACATGAAAATGCTGCTAATGAAAGAATTTGCTGCCCAGATGCTGCACTACCCTTGCCGAAATGTTGGCTTCAGCAACGTTCCTTGTTCTACCACTTCAAACCTCTGTCTTCCTGTGAACTTCTATCTTGTTTGAATACTACATATGTGTCATAATTCTCTACGCATACATCTCTCCTCACCATTCTTCTACTGAAAGGATAGTACACCGCGTTTATCCTCACGACATCACTTAGTTAACATCTCATGGTGCACATCTGCCTAAATTGTTGTTGTCCTTTGGCATAGCTTATGAATGGTGTAGTGCGTAAACACTGCATGGCATTATGCACGTGGTCACGTTACATAAATGAAGGCAACTGCACCCATTGCATTTATAATAGTCATATTATTACTTAATAGTATACCAATAGTATTACCAATGACCATTGTATGTCATACTTTAGCACAAACAACGCTTCAATACTAGCCTAGCTGAAATCGAGAAAAAGCGCTGTCCATGGAACATAGTATCACAAAAACTTTTTAAAAGTTTTGTAATACTGGAGATCCTGGAAAGTGATCACGATGGCATAGGAAGTAATGACGTTGATGGATCGACGAAGGCAGTATGATGACATTCCTGAAATGATGGCGGTGGTACGACACGATGACGACAATGAAGTGACAACCATGGCATGATGAGCGTCGGGTGACGAAGCTGGAATGACGACGGTCAAACGAGCACGACGGCGTCACGACCACATACCTTGTGGCAATTTGGATCACTGGGTCAATGTAAAGGGCTAGGTGCTCCATAGATAAATAGATTCAAAGTCCCTGAGGTAGGCAAAAAAGAAAAAAAAGATTCTAAGCACATTAAAATGCTCAGTGTTTTTCCACTCTGTGAAGAAGGATGACCAGCGAAACTGTTTATGTGGGCCCCTTAATGGTGAATTGCACCTCCGCCGCGGGTCGGCCCGGCATCGCATTATCTTCGGGATCGGCCCACGTATGGGTAATGCTTAACGCCTGCTTCACGTCCGCCGCGGGTCGGCCCGGCATTGCACTATCTTCGGGATCTGCCCACGTATGGGCAGTGCTTAACGCCCGCTTCACGTCCGCCGCGGGTCGGCCCGGCATTGCACTATCTTCGGGTTCGGCCCACGTATCGGTATTGCTTAACGCCTGCTTCACGTCCGCCGCGGGTCGGCCCGGCATTGCACTATCTTCGGGATCGGTCCACGTATGGGCAGTGCTTAACGCCTGCTTCACGTCCGCCGCGGGTCGGCCCGGCATTGCACTATCTTCGGGTTCGGCCCACGTATCGGTATTGCTTAACGCCTGCTTCACGTCCGCCGCGGGTCGGCCCGGCACTGCACTATCTCCGGGATCGGCCCACGTATGGGCAGTGCTTAACGCCTGCTTCACTTCCGCCGCGGGTCGGCCCGGCATTGCACTATCTCCGGTATCGGTCCACGTATGGGCGGTGCTTAACGCCTGTTTCACGTCCGCCGCGGGTCGGCCCGGCATTGCACTATCTTCGGGTTCGGCCGACGTATCGGTATTGCTTAACGCCTGCTTCACGTCCGCCGCGGGTCGGCCCGGCATTGCACTATCTTCGGAATCGGCCCACGTATGAGCAGTGCTTAACGCCTGCTTCACTTCCGCCGCGGGCCGGCCCGGCATTGCACTATCTTCGGGATCTGCCCACGTATGGGCAGTGCTTAACGCCCGCTTCACGTCCGCCGCGGGTCGGCCCGGCATTGCACTATCTTCGGGTTCGGCCCACGTATCGGTATTGCTTAACGCCTGCTTCACGTCCGCCGCGGGTCGGCCCGGCATTGCACTATCTTCGGGATCGGTCCACGTATGGGCAGTGCTTAACGCCTGCTTCACGTCCGCCGCGGGTCGGCCCGGCATTGCACTATCTTCGGGTTCGGCCCACGTATCGGTATTGCTTAACGCCTGCTTCACGTCCGCCGCGGGTCGGCCCGGCATTGCACTATCTTCGGAATCGGCCCACGTATGAGCAGTGCTTAACGCCTGCTTCACTTCCGCCGCGGGCCGGCCCGGCATTGCACTATCTTCGGGATCGGCCCACGTATGGGCAGTGCTTAACGCCTGCTTCACGTCCGCCGCGGGTCGGCCCGGCATTGCACTGTCTTCGGGTTCGGCCCACGTATCGGTATTGCTTAACGCCTGCTTCACGTCCGCCGCGGGTCGGCCCGGCATTGCACTATCTTCGGGATCGGCCCACGTATGGGCAGTGCTTAACGCCTGCTTCACGTCCGCCGCGGGTCGGCCCGGCATTGCACTATCTTCGGGTTCGGCCCACGTATCGGTATTGCTTAACGCCTGCTTCACGTCCGCCGCGGGTCGGCCCGGCATTGCACTATCTTCGGGATCGGCCCACGTATGGGCAGTGCTTAACGCCTGCTTCACGTCCGCCGCGGGTCGGCCCGGCATTGCACTTTCTTCGGAATCGGCCCACGTATGAGCAGTGCTTAACGCCTGCTTCACTTCCGCCGCGGGCCGGCCCGGCATTGCACTATCTTCGGGATCGGTCCACGTATGGGCAGTGCTTAACGCCTGCTTCACGTCCGCCGCGGGTCGGCCCGGCATTGCACTATCTTCGGGTTCGGCCCACGTATCGGTATTGCTTAACGCCTGCTTCACGTCCGCCGCGGGTCGGCCCGGCATTGCACTATCTTCGGGATCGGCCCACGTATGGGCAGTGCTTAACGCCTGCTTCACGTCCGCCGCGGGTCGGCCCGGCATTGCACTATCTTCGGGTTCGGCCCACGTATCGGTATTGCTTAACGCCTGCTTCACGTCCGCCGCGGGTCGGCCCGGCATTGCACTATCTCCGGGATCGGCCCACGTATGGGCAGTGCTTAACGCCTGCTTCACTTCCGCCGCGGGTCAGCCCACGTATGGGGAGTGCTTAACGCCTGCATCACCTCCGCCACGGTTTGGCCCGGCATTATTTTCGGGATCGGCCCACGTATGGGGAGTGCTTAACGCCTGCATCACCTCCGCCGCGGGTCGGCCCGGCATTGCACTATCTCCGGTATCGGCCCACTTATGGGGAGTTTTTTTGCTTACAACGACACGAAAATTTCCTTGGACGGTAGAGGTATACAGCTTCGCTGTAAAACTTGCAACTTACCTAACAATTATTGTCGCGACGAGAATGAGGGTCTGAAGTTCTCTCGGTTTCCCAATCTTCTCATGAGCCTTGTGTTAAGTCAACAACGTCTCACATCACGTTTTCCGTGCGGTATGTTGAAGAGCGTCTTGCTTTTGCCGGATCAGTTCCAGCATCCGAAGGGGCTGTAGCTCATGACGAGTATCACCGCGAAACAGCGTCGTTCTCCAACACAGCATTTGAGATTACGACGCACGCAACCAATGACACAACCAGTGGCGTAGCTAGGTCGTCTGGCACCCGGGGCCCATTGGTCTTCTGTCCCCCCCCCCCCCGTGATGTAGTCGAGGAAAGCGAGGATATCGACAATTTCCGCTTTCAGCACCAGTACAGCCGCCTTGGATACCGCGCACGTTCCCCGGGTCCCCCTCTCCTTCACTTTCTTTCCCAGAGATCGCGAATGCAGCAAATATAGACGCTGTTTTTCCTGCGCCAAATAACGCAGGGTGCTGCAGTGCTAACGTGTGATAAGCCCATGTGTACATCTTCTGTCAGACTGTAAGGCTTGGCAGCCAATACAAATGCGGCATCGTGAAAAATATGGCTCACGTCACAAGTAACAAAAAAATATCTTTATAATAAAGTTTTAATTACCAATTTTAGCGGTAATATTGCATTTGCAAAATTGAAGCCCGACATTCATATCTCGCCCAACAACTTCACAAAAATCGTCGTAGGTACTAAGGCACGCAGTATTTTGTCTGTGGGCAGCCCTGAACGAAAACGAAAATTAAATTGTTTGTCAGTGACGCTGATCTCCCCACCCTATTAGACAATGCTACCTGCTTCCCCGCTGCGCGGGTGCCAATGCTATGCCAATTACGAGTTCTCTTCATTCTGATCAATAAAGCCTTGTTTTCATTTGCTGCTATATGGACAAACGTGATTATACCAGCTGCGGTACCACCGCAAGATTGGGAACAGAATAGAGCACGCTTCGCGTCGATTCTTGGCGTCACCATCAAAAAAAAGAAAGAAAAGGCCGCGATGAAGCACGCCCCAGCGAAAGCTTGCACTACTGTTGGTCTACACTCGCAATGGAGAGGACTAATGGACCAACGTCACTGGTCCACTATTTCATATTTCTTTCGCTGCTGCCATATACTGGGCGCCGCCCGCAGTGCCAAAGTACTGTAGGTTGTAGCACCCAAAACGATTTTGTTTAAGAAGTTTTTGTTGAATTAATAATATGACTTTGAGTCCTCAATTCTCGAATTGAAGTGCTTCCTCTATAAGTACTAATTACGGGATTATTGAGGATATAGTTATTACTTACTGCCATATTTTTCGTGCTACCGAGTTCCTAGTAATCACAAAAACTTCATAGAATCTCGATCGGGAAATATCCTTACAAAATTCACCTTTTTTTGTTATAAAATTCTGTGCAGCTGATACAGACACTGTACTTGTGACATGAAGACCCACAACAACAGCAGTTTTCTAAACTTCCGAGGGTAAGAAGGAAAGCGTGAAACATAACGGCAGGTTTTGCAGCGGCTTCTCGGAGCGAGCGGGAGAGGGGAAGTAAAAGCGAGCCGGACATCGCGGCGGGCCCGCGACTACAGCCTGTCGAGTCATACGCCACCAAACTCTTCGGCCGAACGGAGTCTGAAGACGATCCAGAGAATCCCATTCGCGACGTTTGACGACCCCACTTATGCAACGTCGCTCTCATCGAACGCTTCACCGCTGGTTGAACGCCCTCTTGCTGATGTCTTTGTTCGTCTTCGCTGCGCGTTCTGAATGGAAGTGGGACCCAAGAGCCCCAACGCCTTACAACGCCTCACTGTATGTTTAGCGACTGCTGCTCCCAGCATGAACTCATAGCACGAGCGCACCCCACATGAAACGTTCCGCTAAGGTGCCAAGTTTAGCGACCATTTCGCGAATTAAATATTTAGCCCGCACATTCGTGCAATTATTTCGTGGGCTGTTGCTAGAGTTGCAGCCGACAATTCTGCGGCGCAACGCATCGAGTGCATGAGCTCGGGCTACTGGATACCGGAGCATTCTTTGCAATTTGCGCCCAGTCAAGCCGGCGGAAAGAAGGGTGTCTTCAGGCGTATATGACACCCCCCCCCCCCCCCCCCCGCTGGCCCCTTGCACCCGGGGCCCACGGCCCCCCGGCCCCCCCTGTTGCTACGCCAGAGGACACAACTAAACCGCACGGAACAGCCACAGCTCGCCGCCAAACTATATGGCCAACCCGGCACAAAAGAAAACAGCGAACGTGACAGCAGTAGGCCAATCCGTGGCGAGTTAAGGGCAGGGATGAAATGCGGGGAGTCGTTCGCGGCATTTTTGAAAGTATGTCTCTTTATATTCTATGGTACGAAGTTTGAGACGTTGCAGCCGTCTCATTGCTGGAGATTATTTATTTTATTTTATGGCTGCTGCGGAGGACTAAATCTAAGAGCGCGAAACACGAGTGACGGAGCTGAACGCCACACGAGAGGTTTGTGGTCTGCGTTCAGCTCAGTCTCTCTGCATTTGGCGCTCTTTCATTTATCAGTGCATTACTAACACCCACAACTTCGGTGGCATAACCACTGATACCGAAAATGAAGATAACTAGAATAAAGGTAATGACAGACAGACAAAGAACTTTATTTACAAGGTCCTGAGATAAAGATAACTAGAATAAAGGTCTCTAACTCTAGAGGCGAAGTTGCACATAAGTAGCTGACAAACCTCATCCCTCCCGCACACCGATTATATATGGTGTGCGCACCGCCGTAAAAAGCAGCTCAGGTAAAATTTATACGTGTTGCAGCTTAACGATGTCTTTACGGCCAAATATAGCAACACGGACACACGTGTAATAACGAGGGCTCGTTCCATCCCCATTTTTCTGGCCATGTGCTTTATTGCGCTATATAGACTTTGCAGCGTTTATATATATATATATATATATATATATATATATATATATATATACACCGCGATATGTTATTTGTGCTGCCTTTTTCCCTGCTTGGTCATCTCGATCGCCGTGTGCTCTTAGCCTAACACGATCGAGATGAGTGCAATAAAGTTATTTTCTGTTTCACGCAGTGGTGGACTCCTCAGGTCACATACGCGCTAGTGGTTCAATCCGCACCAGAAGCACCGAAACAGCGGAAGAGGCGGCTATCGCTCTGGCAATAGCCTCCACACATTGTCATTGACATTATTAGCGATTCCAAAGCAGCAGTACGCAATTTTGCGAAAGGTCGGGTCTAGGCTCCCGTAAAACACATACTAGACACCAACCAACACCCACGACCAATCCAGATCATTTGGGCACCAGCACACTCCTCCCTACCCGGCAACGATGCCGCCCACACCGCCGCTCGAGGACTCGCCAACCGAACACCCGACGCTTTTGCAAGGCTCACTATGGCTTACGGGTATACATTCGTTTAGCTTCGAATGTACGCCTGCATGTAGTGATTTGTTTTGTGGTGATTAACGTTTTTGACGTCCCGAAGCGACTAAAGCTATGAGGGAGGTCGTAGTGGATGGCTCCGGATAACTTTATTTAGGTCTCCTGGGGATCTTTAACGTGCACTTTGATCCTATAGCTGTATACATACGTGGGCCGGTAAATTCCTTGGTGGAGTTTCGTAATTCTCGCGCGGGAGCGGTAGCGCTGCGCCAGAAGTTGGCGCTTCTGCGTGATTGTATTTCTCTATTAGATTTTATTTTTTAGTTGTAACAACGTGTCATTATTTCGTATTATTGACGGCACCTCCAGGGCACCAAAGCAGCAACGGGAACACTTGTAAAGTCACGTGCTCTTCAGAAGCCTTTGTTAGCCGTTACATGCGCCCTCCTAGAGCAGTACTTGTAAAAAAAAAAAAAAAAAGAGTATATCGTCGCGATTACCAAAGCGCCCCGCGACTGCTGCAACATACCGAGCCCGCGCTAGCCACCCTACCCGCGCGAGGAGAGTTACAGCACACCAACGAGGAATCTCTCATCCACGGGCCTATTGTATTTCGCCTCCATCCTGGCTGCTGCCAGACGCGCCCTCAATATTGGAGGCATGAGCAGCGGCTACTCGCACGTTTTGTGTGCAAGATTATAATGGTCGAGAAAGGCCGCAAAGGAGCGCAGGCCCGCTGATAAGGATTAACATTTTTACTGCTTAACGCTAACATTTTTATGCGTCCGATTAAGTAAATGGGTATCGCATGCGTCACATGCACTGTATGTGAACTTACGAAACCACGTATACACATACTTTCATGCTGTAAAAACCTGAAACTCTGGTAATTACGCGCGTTTTGAGCACACCGCGTCGTGTTTCAGCAACACGAACTCTCAACGTGCGCGTGCTTTACGTCCTAAATAATGGTCCTTTTCTCTATTTTTCCCGACTGACGAAGCAAGATCTCGATTTGCGGGGGACTTTTGCGGGAGCGATTTGCGGGAGCTTTTGCGGGGGACTCCACTTTACTCTGCTCTAGGGTGCCTGGGTGGCGGCGAGGGAGAGACCATTCGGCACCCTACTCCGCTCGACGGAACGAGGGATCCCTGAGCTAAATTTAGATTCTGCCTTTCGTGCGGCGCTGCGCTGCCGTCTCTGCTCGCCCGCTCATACCGCTGGCCCATAAACCTGAACTCTGTGCTATCGGCGACGTCTTTGAGTGTGTTTCGTGTCCTGAAAGAATTGCCGTCGTCTCACCGCCACCTCATAGAGAAAGAAATTTCAATATGGCCACCTTGTTAAGAGCTTCTATGCGATGCCCATTGTTATATCCGAATACTCCGGCGTAATGCGGCCGTTCGGCATAGCGCGGGTGCGCGAGCGCGATGCAATCTGTTGATAAGATCAGTGGTTGCACTGGGCGGCCGGTCCGCGCGCCTATCGGCGTGCCGGTGATGTTGCGCTTGTGCGCTGGCTATAAAAACCCAACAGTCCATCTCTGTGTGCCGTCTTTAGTTGCCCCTTGCACTGAGACGCCAGTCGATGCGTCAAATAAAGCAGTAAGCCCTTGCTGCCAAGATCGCCTTGCTTCCGTCCGTTCAAGTTCAACAATGGCGGCCGAGAATGGGATTGGTTCAACGCAGCGAATAGAGACGATGACAAGTGGAAAATCAACTACCGTGACGGGGTCTTGGTTCACCTGCCGCAATTTTCACCGGACAAGCATGGAGAACAGTGACTTCGAAGTCTACGTCCAACGCTTCGACTCATTCGCAACTGCTTAGACACGCCAACGAAGCAGCAGTTGCTCCTGACGCTTATTGGAGAGGCCTTGTTTATCCTGCTTCAAAACCTGCTTTTCCCGAAGACTCCTGTGGAAGCCAGCTTCGAAGATGTTGCAAAACCCTGCAAACTCACTCCGCACCCAGGCGCTCCGTTGTAGTGGAAAGGTACAAGTTCTACCGTATAGCGACCGACGCCAAGGTAAAGGCATCAGTGTCTTTGTCGCGGAACTGAAGAAGATATGGCAGCCACATGACACGTCGGTGCATTTCTTCAAGAGGCGATTCGGGACCGCCTCATTGTGGGACTACACAGCGACGACATCCGCTGCAAGCTCCTCGCGACGGAAGACGGGACCTCACCGTCGAAAAGGCTTACAGTTCAGCGTTGGGGATGGAAGCAGCCCAAGGACAGAGCAAGGAAGTGCGCAGGAACGACGCAGCATCAGGCAGCGCCGTTGCCACTGAACACGTCAACGGCTACGAAAGTCTGCAGTACCAGGTGAAAAGACCTTTCCCGCCGCCAAGGACGAATTTACGTGTGCTAGATGTGGTAGTGTACATGGCGGGAACAAGTGTCCGCGTTTATTTAGCAAGTGCTTCAAATGCTCGGAAACAGGACACTTGGCGAAAATGTGCAAAACCAAGAGTAGCTCCGTAACAAGCGTAGACGCTGCCAATGATGAAACTGTGTTGTTCGTAGTGGAAGCAACGCCGAAGGCGGGGGCGTATTTTGTGCGCGTATTGATTGACGGCAAACAGGTCGAGATGCCAGTCCACACGGGGCGGCAGTCTCGATAATGAGTGAACGCGAGCTTCGGAAAATGTTTCCGCACAAACATTGTGGAAAGGCAAACGTAAGGTTAACAGCCTACAATGGAAGCTCCATTCCAGTAATAGGGCGAGTTGAACTTCGGGTAATCTACGAAAGAAGGACGCTGCCCAGCCAATTTTTTTGCAAAGCGAAGCCGGTGCCTTAAGCACTTAACGGAAGCGTATAAACGGAGCTCACAATTTTGGAACGGGGCCGCGCTTCGGAATGGGCAACTTCCGTATAGTTAGTTATGAAAGACGACAAAAGTGTGACACTTTGCGGTTATTTTCGTGTGACTAAATCTGCATCTGAACATATATTACTATCCGGTCCCATTGCCTGAATATATTTTTTACGACTGTAGCAGGTGGTAGTTTTCACTGTTCTAGATTTGTCAAAAGCACATCTGCAACTCGAGCTTGCATGAAGAGCATTCGCAGGAAATTCTGACGGTGAACACGCACCTCTGCTTGTTTCGGTTCAGATGTGTTGCTTACGGCGTGGCAAGCCCATCTGTATTGTTTGTCATTCACGGACCGTATCGTAAAGGTGATTCGGAAACCCCTTGCTATCCTAGACGACGTTCTGATTGCGGGCAGAACGCGAAAGGAATACGCAGAAAACACTCGTGTCCTAGAGCAGCTCAGAAGCACAGTATTCGCACGAATGTCAATAAATGCAATTTTTTTTAAAAGCAGCATCAGATATCTCGGGCACGCGATAAGCGACAAAGGGCTGAGGCCGACAAAAGGAAAGTTTGAGGCCATACTGATAGCGCCAGAGCCACAGCACGAAAGAACTACGGGCTTTCTTGGGTCTTTTGAACTTTTACGCAAACTTCTTGCGTGTCTTGTGAGAACGCTGTAACACATGCAAAAATAGCCAAGAAAGGAAAATGAATGGAACTGGTCCCAAGAAAGCAAAAAAAAAAATCTTTCAATGTTGCAGAATTGCGTCTCTGCAGAGATGCTGTAATATAGAGCTGTAGGATTCAGCAAAGCCTCCGAGACTAATGTGATGCGTCAGCGCATAGCGTATATGGCGGCCGTTATCTCTCATGTTGTCAACGGTGAAGACGCTTCTTGAACGGCAAGTGCAGAAGAAACTATGCGCACATTGAAAGAGAAGCGCTTGCAATCGCGTTTGGCATGCAGAAATTTCTTAAATATTTGTACCGCCGACAGTTTACTATCTTGACGGACCATCGACCGCCCACCTACATTTTCTACCCAAAGAAACATGCAAGCTGCGTTGCAGCTGCCAGAATGAACCGCTGGTGACATTTTCTTGCCAGCTATCGGTATACGATTGAGTACCGGAAAGGTGGGTCGATTGGCAAATGCAGACGGTTTGTCAAGGATACCTTTGCCCCGGGAGCCGAGGAGGAAGCCGTGGACTTTTTAGTCCATTTTAGAGATGCCACTGACCTCTAAAGTAGGCAAAGAAACTGATAAAGACCAACTCAGAATGGTTCGCGAAATGACGGGCCAGCGTTGGCTGAAAGCAGTCGACAAAGCTCTGTTCTATCGGAAGGTTTGAGCTTTCCTTAGAAATGAAGTCTTCTGTCTAACAACCGCGTGGTAATTCGCAGTTCATTGCGGAATAGATCTCTACTGCACGAAGAACACCCTGGTTTTAACAATATGAAAATGCTGGCGCGCGGCATTGTATGGTAGCCTGACATTGACAAAGACCTTGAGGAGTGTGTCTCAAGAAATGCAAAATTTGTGACAGCGTCCGGGTTTCGGTTCCGGCCGCACTATTTACTAAATACCGCCTAATTAATACTGACACGTGTACTTATATTTCACGGGCGACCACATTCGCCGGCTAACACATGTTATCGCACAGCGCTGGACGCGTCTGCATGTATCCGAAGTTTCTGGAAAGTTATCGATGCTTCTATCCGCTGTTTGTTGTCGCCGAACCTTGTGTTATCTGATTTCATCGCGTGACTCGAATGTTGTAGAACTTTGTGGAAGGCATGCGGGTCCCAGCGATTAGTCTGGAACATTCGATGGCTGCTGTATAAAAACCGACGCACTTGACCCGCTGAGCAGATTTTCGACGATCGCCGACTGTGTTCGCCGCTATCGTTGTGCTTTAAGTGTAGCCTGTTTTGTGGGCACAGGTTCGCCCAATAAAAGCTAGTTTTGTCTTTCACAGTACTGCTACTGTGTTCTTTGGCGTCACTACCACGTGACAATACACTTTTACTCACTGGTGGGCTTCAGCGCTGCCACGACTGCACTTGAACATTCACCGGTGTACACACAACACTTGCACATCTACAAAATTTGTACAATTTCCTCGCTGCTGTACTTGTACTTGAATTTACTCGCTGCTGTACTTGAACACTCCCAGGAATATATACGGCACTTGCACATTTAAAAAATACCGCCTGAAGAATACACATATTTACTCGCTGGCCTGGTCCAGCGCTACCACGACTTCATTTAAACATTAACTCAACATTGAACTGCAGCGTCGATCCGCGCTGCAGATTTTCATTGCGACATTAAATTTTCAAAAAGAGAAAAGGACATCACGGCAACTTCCATGAGTTTCCAATTAAATGAAAGACGCGGGGACGTGGCCTACGGAAATTTCTAGTTGCCGTTGTAGCATGTTAATTGAATATGAAAGACGGGGCGTGAGGGTGAGGTGAATATGAAAGTGAGGGGGGTGAGTAGATTTGCTGTATCGCTGTCTGGTTAACCGCTATAAAGTTTTCGCTTTTTCTCGCACTGCATCGGGGATGTTTTTAACGGGGATCCTGCGCACGTTGTATATAGTCGGGTGCCCACGCGGTTGGCCATCCCTGGATGTGAATGTGCGAGACGGCGGGATACCTTCAAATGATTGTTGAATGAATACGCCAAATGTCACTCCATGCGTTTCCAGCTAGGTGACATATATCACAGATGAAGTACCGTTCTTCTCACAGTAGTAGTATTATATGCTTCATTAACAAACATGCATGTCTATATCCCTATCAGCAGAAAATCCCCTCCTGCATTATATACTACTGCTAACCCTTACTCGACTATTGTTTCCCAGTAGACTGCTAACGGGGCACAGGACACACTTTCGTAACAGTTCATAGCAGGGTAGACCATGACGAAACCCATCGCCGCCTTCTCGAGGTTGCGAGGTCGCGAAAAGGAGCCACAATAACTGCAATAACCGCTACACAGAAAACGTTAATGTTATGCAAGGCAGTTACTACAGTCGTGTTTTCAAATGGGAATGTGCTTTGCTAACACAGCTTTGGGGGCGCCCCTTGGTACGACTGTGTCTAACCATGGACTCACCTTGAAAAGTACGCTTGCAACGCGAATTTCGCATGCAGGTTTTTCATAATGAGCCATCCATATTTCTCTGTACCTCACGTTCGCCCATACCGCTACAAACGACGTCATTCCTTCTTTGAGGTATCAATATTTTTCGATTCTGAAGCGTAGGATATATTTAGAGCCATACATGAAAAATGCCATGTACTCGATTATAAATAACATGGCGATTCTCGTACTTGAATGCTGACTCTTCCGTCGTTAAATTATCAACGTGGTCGAGAAACGATTGTGAGAAGAAAATTCGTTTCATCCGAACTACGAGAGACTGGGGATCACTCGTTGCCGCTGGCCCAGTCTTACCAATTACGATGAACTGTGCCGGCTACGTTCGCTAAGTCTAACGAGCTTTTGGATTGGGCACGAACATGCGATGCCGCTCGCAGCTTCTACAACGGCAGCGACGCCTGAATTAGGCGTAAGCATTAACTAGTGCACTCCAATGTAACGCACATATAATAGACTTTTAGCGTGTCCGGTATTCGGGCAAGCGCGGGCAGTTTTCCGGTTTAGCGGGGGCGTCGACGTGAGCGGCCAGATTGGTGGCGCCAGCTGGTGGCGCAAAGCTCAACCACACACAGAGCTAATTACTATATTCTGCTTAGCTGCTGGCGTAAATTTTCGACAGTGGCGTAATCGTGTTCACAATTACGCCGCTGCCAAAAATTTGCTCGAGTGGCGAAGCAGGATATGGTGAGTTACTGCAGTTTTAGCTCTGCGTTTGTCTGGTTGAGCTCTACAACACCAGGCAGCTTCACCGCTCACGTTTACGCCCCGACCATCCGGTAATCCGCCCAAACCGCTCCCGTTTACCGGAATAGCGTACAAGCTAAAAGTCTCTAATATATTTAGCGCTTCCGGAAAGATCTGCGCATATTAACCGAATAAGTAAGGGACGCGTGGTCTATGCTGAACTTCTCCTATACTTATTATGATGCATCACCGTAAACGTACTGCTTGACGTGCTAATTGCTACTGCACAAGTGATATACTACAGCTATACGAATAAAAAAAGCTACACGTATATGCTCACTGCGGAGATCAGTAAATAACCCACGTACGTGAATAATTCCTAACACCGAAGTAACCACGACTGGAGTACGACGAACAGAAATAAAGAACATCTCGCGCGAGCAGAGTCTGCAAAATAAACAGCGCCTAGACTAAGCTCCTTTACTTGGCCGATAAGAATAGCCGTAGATGATAATGAAACTTCCGTTTCCTGGAAGGAATTCCGTGTCCATCAGCAGGCGGTCAAGGAGAATCCTGCTGGTTATACCTCGACAACAGGACCCGCGTTGGGAAATTCCACAATACGAGGTTGGGCAAAGGTGTCCAGCCACCGCTGTGCCTCCGTCCAGTCCCCCGTGAAGCAGTGGCGATAGTTGGGCCAATCACCTGGTACCACCTAATTGGATGAGAACACCGGAGCAAACGGTTAGCCCCAGCACGAACGATGTTCCAACAGAGTGGATGTCTTATGAATCTCTAAGGTGGTATTAAGGACAAAGGTGGTGAGGTGCTTCCCGCTACTGAAAACAGACCAGCAGGTAGGAGGCACGCGATAAAGGCCTGTGCTCCTCAAGCAGCGGTATGCTGTAGGCGCTGCATTTGTGACTCTCTCATCACACTACTTCAACAAAAGGACCATTTAAGCAGTACCGAAATAGCTGCTAAGGAGGTTAATGAGGTCCTGTAGATAAAATTTCGTACAACAATTTTATGCCTATTGCAGAATTATAATGGTTCTAGAAAGTAGAACGAAAAAGCGAGAAACTGGGGCAGAGCCATCTTGTACATCAGGCAGCTGCGAGTCACTAGTTGTGCATATTATTTTACCCCGGGTTGTTAATGGTTTCCCAGTAAATACAGAGCAAACTTTGAACATTTCTGGATAACAAAAATGACTTGGGAATATTTGACAATTCGTAGCTACAGGATAACAAAATACACAAAAACACGCGGCCCGTGATGCCATTGACGTCCACCATTGCCAGTAAAAAACAGTGCATACCACCATCGTACAAGTGTCGGGGTGGAAAAAATGTACCAGACTGTAGATAATTCCTATAATAAGGCTTAATTTGGCTAGCAGCTCTGCAGAGAAGCTACCTTACCTCCTTGAGGATTCGCAGGGTATCCTGTGAGGAGTCCCTTGAGTGAACAAGGGGCAGGCGCTCATTCCTTCCTAGCTGCAGCTGCCGCCGAAAGACGCGTTGCTGTAATAGGCGGTCGCATTTGTTCCTGTAACGTGCAAAAATTTAGGTAAGCAATGCGGTAATAAAATTCGCCTCACCGTGAGCCCATCTACTCAATGAAGGGCCTCGTAATTTGTTGATTGAAATAATTTTTTTTTTTGCCTCGCATGCACTTTGAAGCAATCCAAAGAGCTCGAGACCTCGGAGATGGCGTAGAGTACATCTCTTCAATAATCATTATCATGCATGATTAGCTAACAAAAGGACCCACGACGAGTACGAGTGCGATTTTGCATTCCGCACTCAACCACAATGCGCTCACAGTCGCACAATAATAAAGAAGGTGGCTTTCGGCTTCGGCCAGTGATTGAACAACGCTTCCTCAACTTCAAATAGCCATAATTATCTAAAATAATTTCGTCGAGTACTCAACTACAATGTGGTGGTACGATTCACATGCAGAGCCTCATCGCAATCATCTCCACCTATACTAAATTCACCCGCAGTGGTTGCTCAGTGGCTATGGTGTTAGGCTGCTGAGCACGAGGTCGCGGGATCGAATCCCGGCCACGGCGGCCGCATTTCGATGGGGGCGAAATGCGAAAACATCCGTGTGCTTAGATTTAGGTGCACGTTAAAGAACCCCAGGTGGTCGAAATTTCCGGAGTCCTCCTCTACGGCGTGCCTCATAATCAGAAAGTGGTTTTGGCACGTAAAACCCCATCATTTAATTTTTATACTAAATTCATAGAAGACAGCATTCACTTCGTGGAGTAGTCAAGGCCAATTTCTCCCAGGGCGACGACGCTTCGTTGTTCAAGCGCCGCGGTCAGGTCTTCCTCGTCGTAGTGTCGGGCCATGTGCGGATGGCGGAAAAAGGTTCCTCAAACTCCTTCCTCGGACAGGAGAGTCCCTGCCGCACGTGGCGCTGCGTAGATTAAACACAACAGTGTTGAACTGAAATCCCAGTTCGCGTGTACAAAACGCGGTTGCCGCCGAGTTGTGCGAATATATAGTAAAATCGATATGCCAATCTGCGATCATCTTGTTGTTCTATCCATATTGGAAAGATGGAGCAATATTTCGATCATATATATTGTAGGTTAGGTAAGATTCGTGCTCTAATGGCAGCAATTTGCACCTGTAGCTGATGCTGTTCGTCACCCGAGTTCAGAATACCGAATCGACAGGCCAGCAAAGTAACTGTCCACAACGAAACTTGAATGTTAAAGCGAATTTTGGCATTACAATGGGAAACAGGCCAATTTTCGAAAGACATTCCTGTGCTCATGTTAGGACTTAATTAGTGACGGCATGCCCTCACAATTTAAACGCGGACTTTCTCTTTCAAAGTACTATGCCTTTTAAACTCGTCTGAACGCATCAGGTTATCAAAAACAGTACCTTCTTGAACGTGGCTGGGTCGCAGAAGATGGCCACGCATCCCTTGTATCAGTTGGGGAACGTGTGCCGATTCTTCCTCCGGAACTGGGCGTAAGATACACGGTGTCCTCTTTTCGGGAAAAGGAAGTCCAGATGGCAGTGAGTGTAAATGAGACCCACTTCCCGAGGAGGGCCTGTAAGGCCACTGTTTGACCACCGGCGACGGCATGACATCCTCGACGGTGGGATAGGCTGGGAGTACTCCTCCCGTTTGCAGTACGACATTGCTGAGCACGGGAGTCGGTGTCCTGTACGCAGATGACAACATAACTTGTGTTTCACGTGCAAATAACAAAAGTCATCAAAGATGTGTGATAGCGTTATAGTAACTAATGAAGCACAAAAGTTTGAATGAAACTGTCTGAAGCTTCGAAAAGAGCACTGCCGCTAATGTCTTTATTTGTACATTTACGAATACCTGACAGGCCTTCAAGGAGGCATTGCGTAAGCGGTCGACTACGGTTACATCGACGTAAAGAAAGCGTTAAGAAAATGGATCCACGTAACAAACATTAATCACACAAAACAAGACCACGCAACATCAGAAATGTGAATGCAAAAAGTACAATTGAAATGAAAACGAAAAACAGGGAAGCTATACGCGTTTAAACATACTGTTAAATATTACACGCATTTGTCGCAATAGGGGAGCGTGCAGACTTGACAACAGCCATATCGATTGTTGCATCACAGCCATGGAAAGTGCAAAAAAAAAGAAATAAATATTAGAAAACAAAAACAAGGCACACAACACTTGCTCTTCAATCAATGACAAGCTGCCAGTTCAGATAACGAATTAATGTTGCCGAACATCATTATATTTGCCGCTTAGCGTTGGTATACCGATGCGCTAACCTCTTCGTAATGAACTTCAAAGCGCGCCAGTCTGAGATACCAAGTAAAATCTGAAATTAAAGGTATTGACGTATTGACGGTGCTGACGCAATGTGATTTCTGCCCAGTGCTCCAAATGTCAACGTAAAGAAATTCAAATAAGCGCGAGTAAATGGCGCGAGTAACTATGAAACTCTTGCATTGAACAAGCCAGGGCACCAAGGTCCCAGATCTCGTATTAAAGAGGGATGGACAGGCCCTGGTGGTTGATGCACAAGTGGTTGGCGGTTGGACCAGCCTGTCGAATGCCCATGTTGTGAAAACATCCAAATATATGAATGATCGAACAATTACATAAATTAATGTCTGGTTCAAGTAAGCTTATTGTTTCAACAGTCACGATCCGTATAGGGGTACGGGCTAGAGAGTGTCTCAACTCTCCGGGACTTGGGCTTTACGGCCAATGACTTTAAATTTTAACAGTCTACAGGGGGGCTGGCGTTGCTTCACCGTGCACCAACGGATGACCACCATTCACAGTGGGCGAGGAAGGGGGCGGCAAGCACACGTACCCACCAATTAACAGGGTCCTACTGTCCACAATCAGTAGTAAGCTCTCGTGGCCCAGACAACTTGACTGTGTTCCGAGGGAGAGGAAGTTTCCGTGGAACGGAACTCTCCCTGAGAACGTACCTCGGCCAGTCAAGCTATGGTGCCCGAGATATAAGACATTAGTAGCCAAATGCCTCATCTAATTAGTGACGCGCATGAATGGATTAACGAGATTCCCACTGTCCCTATCTACGATCTAGCGAAACCACAGCCAAGGGAACGGGCTTTGCAATATCAGCGGGGAAAGAAGACCCTGTTGAGCTTGACTCCTGCAGGGCGACCCCAACGCAGCACCTCTTCGCGGTGCCGTTCGAGAACGCCGGCCCGCAAGGGCTGCCACCAAAGCCGCCGACGATCAAGGTCCCGTTCCCGGGGCGGCCCGAACGGGGCCGACCAGACGCCAACGGCTGGCTCCAAGGACGGCCGCCGCTGGGAGACGATGGGGGAAGGAGGCAGTCGAAGGTTAAGCGTGGTTAACCAGTGGAATTGCAGGGGCATCCGCACCAAGGAGGCCGTGTTACAACTTCACGTAGATGGGCTCGACCAGAAACCGGATATGATCGCGTTGCAAGAGACGCACGGCAGACCTAGACTCCCGGGATACGTGACCTACACGGATCCCACGGAAGGCGGGACGGCGTTACCGGTGCGCACCAACATAGCAGCCACCGAGCACCTTACGGCGCAAAAGGGCTGCGAACACACGCTGGTCGAGGTTCACACAAGGGTGATTGGCAGTGCCGGGAACCTGTTTGCGATGAGAACATACTGCAGGCCGTCACAAAGGCAGTACGACTTTGAAGCAACAGTGAGCCAGGCGAAGAGGTTGGCGGGGAACAGGCCGCTCCTGGTCCTAGGCGACTTCAACGCCCCTCACATTACATGGTGTTACAAATACCAATTTAAACGAAGCAAGGCTCTAACAAAGGCAATGGAGGACCAAGAAATGGCGCTCCTTAATGAACCAGATGTCGTCACCCGAAAGGGAAACAGTCAACAGGGACACCACATCGGACCTGTCGTGGATGGCGGGCTCCTTGGAAGTGGCCTGGCGGAACGAAGACGTAGACCTGGGCTCCGACCACAACGTCATAAGTATAACGATCTATGGACCAAGGTTCCGGGCGGCCCTCGGCAAAGCCCGGATCACCGACTGGGACCGAATGCGCAAGCACACGGACGAAGAAAACGAGAGCTCTGGGGGAAACGCGGAGGATGGCAGAAATCAAACGTACGCAGAATGGGCGCGAGAACAAAAGATGCGCTCGACAGATTTACTCAAAGTAGTGACAACGATGCAGACGCCCTCGTCGACGCCAAGCTAGCACACTCGCTCACGCGAAGATGGAAGCGTCAACGTCGAAACTAGAAGCTCGTCAAACGCATCGCTATACTCAACAAACAGATCGCTGAATACGCAACCAAGCTGTGCCGAGAGAACTGGATGAGTACATGCGACGGGCTGCGGGGAAAGCTGTCGGCGCGCAAGACCTGGTGCCTGCTCAGACACCTGATCGACCCGTTGAGCAGCAAGACCGCAACCAACCGCAACCTCACCAAAGTGCTGAACGCTTAAGATGGCAACGGCCAAAGGGTCATTGAAGACCTGAAGGCGATCTACTTCAAGACGGAGAGGGCGATTTCCGATACCGGAGGAGTACTGGGGGCCGGAAAATCCGGCATTGGATCAACCGTTCATCGTCACGGAGTTATTAACAGCCATAGACGAAAGTAATAAGACGAGCGCACACGGAACGGACGCCATTACATATAAGCTGCTCAACATGAGTGATGCGGCGGCACGCGGGCTCCTGGGTCACATCAACAGAACCTGGGAAAGCTCAAAGTTGCCCGCAGAATGGAAAGAGGCCGAGGTACGGTTCATACCGAAGCCCGGCAAACCTCTGACGATCGAGAACATGCGCCCGATCTCGCTCACGTCCTGTGTGGGCAAGGTCATGGTACGCATGGTTCTCGGAAGACTTCAAGCCCACCTAGCTGGACGAGAAGTCAGATGCCGGCGACCATGTATGGATTCCGCCAGCACCTGAGCACCCAAGACGTCCTGATCCAGCTACACGAACTAGTTATTAGGAGAGCAACCAGGCACGCGCCCCGGGGTATACTGGCTTTGGACCTCAAGGGTGCCTTCGACAAAATACTGTGTAGCCATGTCTCTGTTTTTCTCTGTTTATGTTCCTAGATTATTAGCCGTGTATAAATTTTGTTGCATTGCTGGATTGCGCACTGTTGATCTTATATAATCATTATATTCCTATCCAGTTACTGTAATGTTCATACTTTCATGTGTATTTCAATATAGAATTATTCTTGCTCATTTCTGTGTAATGTTCAACTGCCATATGTTGGATTAATTACTTCAGATGTGATTTGCATTTCCCGCTGTTCTTACCTTCGTTACTGATTGTATATTCTACATATTTCTATATGTTATAACAGGAAGTCCCCCTGACAGTTCTTACTTTGGGACCTCGTTCTGTATTAATTTCCTTTGTAATTGTAATGTCTGTTACTGTCTATTAATAATAAATTGCTGGCTTGATCAGCCTGATGCTGACTGCATTTCCCAAATGTTTTGTTTGATATTATCCTGTCACGAAGGTGGAATAATACGATCATCCATGTTTGTTTTATTTACACGCACCCTTTATCTTTAACGGTGAACAATTCAATGTGACACGAACCACGTCCTAACAAGCTTTTTCTTCTTTTCTTGCACGTTCTAGCTAGTTACCGACTTGGGACTCTCACGCATCTCTACCTCAGTAAGCCCTCGCATTTTCTTCACTGTGAACGTGCCTTGCGGTTTCTTCTTCACACGTCACAGTGATCATTACCAGTTCTATAGGCAACCAAATGTTTTGAGAGGAGGAAGTAGGCTGCACAATACTTAGTTCACGTGCATCTCTGCCGTCCTGCGACACCAGAAGTATAGCGCATTCACCTAATCGGAAACTTCTGTTTACGCTTACCATTTCGACAAGCTGTCAACGGTCTGTCATGTTATTTCGCGTCCTTCAGTGTAGAATTGCGCAGTATGCTGCTGTCGTGACGAATGCGCGTGTACTAAAACAAGAAATTTTGGTTTCCATTGTTCCCCCTCTTGCTCAGCCCCGGAAGTGTTTGCCCCCTTTCGCAAATCCTCGGAGATCATGAAGGCTGGCATGACCTTTGACCAAACACATTCCTGTACTTCCTGCTTTACTCGGTACGTGTGTCGATAATTGTACAATAACAGAGGTATAGCAAGAAACATATGTGGCTCACTGGTACTCCCAGAAAGAAACTGCGGGCTTCACGTAAAAAACTAACGGGTACTAGCATGCCCTTCATATTCGTAAATTGTGCATCATAACATTTGTTTACGAACAAGTTTCCGTACCCAACGACCTGGATATATGTCGCGACGTCACACATCGCATGCTAATCCCGTTATAGTTATAATTGCATTTGTCAAACGTCATCGAAGTCAGAAACGGCTAGCGCAGCACTCTAGATTATACGCATCATAATACTTTTGTATGCCTCATTGGCACACGTTGTCGGCAAGTATTGTTTTGTGCTCTCGATGACTAGAGGTCCGACATTTTGAGCCAGCTTTAGCAACAAATTATAGCTTAAATGATTCCCATCCTACATACTTGATAATTTCTTATCCTTTCCCATTCTTTTTCAACTTGTTGTTTGTTTTATGTGCTCGCACTGTGTGCGTTATTTTGCGCGAGCGATGCGTCGCTTTTTGTTACCGTCAGCAGTGCTTTTCATTCCTTTCATGACAAGTCTTTTTATTGCTTTACCATATTTAGTTGTAAGACTGTTTTGCATGCACGTTATCATTGTAAGCATTTTTAGCTCTCAAGATCATTTCAGCTCTCACTTTTATCTGTCATGTTTCGGTTTTCTGTTGCCATTAGTTCACTGATCCCCTTGGGGCCTCTAAGGTACTTTGAAATAAAAATAAAAAAAACTGCATTGTCCACGTACGAGACGCCTTCGGTAGGGCTTCCGCTACTTCTATACATTGCGTCAGTACGAGTGACCCATACCCTCCGGGTTACTCCCCTATTCCTTCCCCTTGCTCCTGGGAGACTGCGCTGACCAGCTCAGACCCGCAAGAGCAGCGACGGCTGATCCGGCGGGCACCCGGAGTGGCGCGAGCCAACGGGGCCCTGAACTAAGGGCTCCACTCTGCGAGGAAGTCGCCCAATCTCATGACAAATGTTTGCTCTCCATCTCTTGCCTTTAACCGAAGCCATCTTTGTCTTGTGTCCTGTTTTTTTTTTCTTTTCTTTACAATCGCAGGAAAACAGTCAGAGAGGTAGAGGCCGCAGCTTTGCGTCGGCGAACGCAGACCTTGGCAATTTTTCTTTCGCGTATATGCCCGCAGAAAGAAAAAGAGAATAGCATACAAATGTGTTATGCATAAATGCTGCACGCGCTGGTAGCCCTACATGATCCACTAAGCAACAAAAATTTTCGGTATAAATTCATTTTGGCGCGCTGCCTATGAGGTTTCATCCGTGAAACATGCGTATAGAAAGCAATGGATGATGAGTGCGTAAGACATCTGTGGCAAATGCCAAATTACCGTTCACGAGAGCGCATAATTACGCCTGCTGACAGCTTACGCAATGGTTCTTCGTCAACTCTAAATTAATGAGCACCGGGACATTTGGGTAATGTTTTTTTTTTTATTTCCCTTTATCTTTAGTAGAAAGACGCTGATTGAATGTTCATGGTACCAGGTCACTCAATTCCTAGATAACGCAACGAATTGTATCACCAATAAGATGACTTTGAAACGCGCCCAATGAGTAATGCCACCCCGCTTCCTGTTGATCAAGAATTTAAAGTACTTTCGTAAATGAAGAGCAGTGGTCACGTGGTCCCAAAAGCCACTGACGTATAGGTCGTTCAGACCGGTGAAGATCGTCGTTCTCAGGAAAGCTGAGCGGAAGCGGCGATCTCGGTGAAAAAAACGTAAGAGTGGACCATGCTTATCTCTTGTGGAATGCGAAGAAGCGCAGATTCGAGAAGGAAATAATCACTGAGGAGGCGCGCACCATGCTTTTGATCACGTGGTCACTGTATGGCTTCCGACGACTAAAGCAGGCCATACCAGGCAACGCATCCTTGCTTTCTGTAGGTTTATTAAAAAGAGAGAGAGGGAGAGAGACAAAAAACTGTGTGTCACTATCAACGGGCCGATGAGATAATCAGATAACTAACGCTGGATAAGTTTGATAATGTCTAAATGGGGTCCTTCTGGAGAGGTTTGAAGATGAATGCTTGAAACTGCAATGTTGGGATTATCTTTAAATAGCAGTATACAACAATGAGGTGATTTTATTACCGGCAATCACTAACATAAAATGGGAGAGGGAGCTGATGACAACGATAATGAACAGGGTCCACTTGTGCAATAAGTGACGTCCCCTAATTTGAAAACATGATCCTACTCGTATTCGAGTAGGAGTCATTCAGTAACTAGTGGCCGTTATCTAAGCATCACCTTCAAAAAATTGTGTTCAGTGCTGCCGCTTTCGCAAAGCGTGGATTACGTCCTCGTAGTCAGATGTAGAAAGTTGAAACTATTATTTCTCTCCCCCAAACTTCGCAACAAAGGAAATCGACTTGAGGTGTACATAAGTTAGCAGCCACGGTTTTCCTAGAAGGTGTATGTGGACTACAGGTGGCGGTGTGGTGATGACGACGGGGTGCTATTGCAGCGCGTACCTCCTTTCTTTTCTCTTTATTTTGGTCACCGGCCAGTGTCAAGTTCATCCTACAGTTCCTGCTAAAGCAGAAATGTTTGAGGTTGGGCACTTTTCGAAGAAAACTGTGGGCTCTGCATCGTCTTTCATACCAGGCGCAGAAAATGTGACAAAGGGGTGTAATCATGGCCCCCTCTGTGTATACGTAGCGTACTATCGCGTCGGTTGAAGCAAAGTTCTTTTGGAAACGCGCGGTCGTCCATGTATTTGTGCTCTTAAAGTGCAGAAAATAAGTCCCGGGAATGCTTGGAGATCGGATGTTTTCGAGTTATGTACGGTATTGTTTGGAATGAGTCGGGTATTTTCTACGTCATGTATGTAAAAGCGAATTTGTTTTGTTTCTAATGCCGCCCATTCGCCACTTCTGCATGTTTCGCCTCTACACTCATTATTCCTACAAGGTGCTAATACCAAAATGGCACATGCAATTGTAATTCAATTTTTTTCAGCTGACGTCGTCCGGTGGAACTTCGTATATGGGAACTACAGCTGCTGCTTACCTAGGGTCACAACGTTGGATGAATGCACAAAAATCCCGGAACGAGCATTTACGAAGAGCAATATAAACATTCCCTCATTTCGCAAGGCGTCTTGCGTCTTCGTTATGAAATTGCACATGACACATATGCAATAGAGGCTTGTAAAAGTCGTTCGCAATCATCCTTACTTAATAATAAAACGATTGCGCGCGATGACCACACGCGGTTGAGCAGCAGAAACAAAACAAAACAAAAAAAAATTGCCGCGCCGATCAGCGCAACCGGCGTAACGCGTTCCAAATGGCGCTGAAAACGCACGCGCCCGAAAACGAAACCAGAAGTTTCGTTTCCGGAAACCGGAAACGAAACTCCATTCGGCCGGTGTGTCCGCTTGTTGAATTTTTCTCTATGGCATCGTTAAAACAGCGCGCTTTCTTGCGCTGTTTCTACTGCTCGTCATAGCTGCTGCGCCTACGGTTGACCTTTCTACGCTGCCGTCCTGCAGGCATGATGTGCAGCGAAGATATATATGCACCGGATAAGTCGCGCAAACTTCAACGGGCCGCCGTCCGCGCTCCTTTGTGAGGTAAACAGGAGGTTTCCAAATAGCAGTGCCATTCCCGAGCTTTCATACCGCACTATGTTACCGCGGATTAGAGTGTACTACTATTCTAGTCGGCGCCTGTGTTGCCCGTCCCACTCCGCCGTAGCCTTCGCAGTGCAAGGCACCCCACTTAATTAACGCATTGAAGTACCAATAGCCTATTTTCACTTCAAATGCCTTTCGCCACTTCGATAAAAAGTGGTTCAGGGCCTCTTTAAGGTCAACTTACTATAACACTGCACTTATTAAACATGCAGGCAGAATTTTACATTCCTCATTTTGACTAAGGCTGATCAAACAAGCAAGATATATTGCGGGCGGTAAATGCCGAACGTCCAAAAAAAAACAAAAAAACAGCGGAGTGCAAAACGAGGGTGCAGCGGGAAATTGTATCTGCTAGTATTTATTCTGTTTTGATCACATTGTTCAAGACCTGCATAGTCAGAACAATCGTACAAGCAACACAACGAATCGTTTATTTTTTGTTCCGCGTCTGTGTCGCGCTGCCCATATACGCCAAAAATCGTAGAAGTGAACAACCCCTCATGCCAGGCGTACTCATCTCATCATTAACTGAGGTGTTGCTCGAGATAAATGTTACTTTACGTGTAAAAAAGGCGAGCTCATCTCGCATATCCTGGTCCCTTTCAGCCGGCTGGTCTCAGTTTATATGCAATAGCCACACCCACTTAAATAAGAAGACTATATATATATATATATATATATATATATATATATATATATATATATATATATATATATATATATATATATATATTCAGCGGGCGTGCCATACCAGTCGCCGGCGCGCACGTATGTCGGTCCGCAATGCACTGCGTAAAAAGCTTTGCCACCTTCCGCAGTGGTTTCCGCAGTTTAGTGCGGAAACCACTGCGAGTTTAGTGATCGATGTGTTTCGTATCACTTGACCAAAGTTCTTGACTTAATATCGTCGAATACCGTACCTGCAACCCGCAGCCGATGAATGAAACGCGCGCTCTACGGTCGGCTGATTGCGTCGATGGCACTGACGGAAACAAGTCAGTGTCGCGCACGTAAAGTTGGCTTCGCAGCGGCGAAGTTAAACTTTTGACGTCATTTGGCGGAAAAAGTTGCGTGCAGCTAGAGGGTACAAGAATGGAGGAGTTGGTCCAACCACGGCCGGACTCGACTCTCTCCTTCGCGGAGGAGCGAGTGCGGCCGCGGTGGACTAAACACTCTAGCTGCACGCAACTTTTCCAGCGCTATTCGACGAGCGATATCACGTGGCGCCAAATGACGTCAAAAGTTGTACTCAGTGCCGCTGCGAAGACAACTTTACGTGCGCGACACTGACGCGACACTGACTGGGCGGAGGAGCGAGTGAGTCGAGTGCGGCCGTGGTCCAACGGAGGTCACATCAAGCGGCGAGAGTGAAGCAAAGAAACGTAGAGATATGCGGCGGCGCTGCAGTCGCTTTATTAAAGCCCCTCCTTCTCATGTTCCGGCCAATCCGGTGCCTCAGCGGCCCGGCTGAACCGCGCCTACCGACGGCGGTTACGGCGGCGTCGAGCTGTCGTCTGCTCGACGCTCCGTCGTATTTGTGTTTTTTTTCGTCAATTTTTGTTCCTAGTATATGCGAGAAAAAAAAAGAATACGACAAAATTGATGCTTTGCCATGAATTGAGGTTCTTCGCTTCCGCCAAACGATGCCGCTGCACGATGTTTACGCGCGCAGACGGCCCTCGAATAAGTCTATAGCTTGTCTCGTAACTCGGCAACTTGGCAGAGTCATTGAAGAATGAGAGGATGAGGGCACACCTCGATGAAAGAACTACTGTTGCGATAGTGGGTTGCGAGACCGTATACAGCAGATTGAAATGTCAGGCCAAGCTCTCGCTCTTCGCAGTCCCTAAAGATGAAGAAAAGCTACGCGTGCTGGAGCTCAATCTTCACCGCACCGATCGGCCCTTTGCAAACCACCGACTCCATTTGTGAGATGCACTTTGATGCAAAGTACATACTTAGGCATAATGTGCATATCATTGAAGGCCAGGCAGTATCTACACAGCGTGTAATGTCTGCGCTTCGGTCTGATGCGATACTCGCAATCCGTATTTTCCGGAGTATCTCTACGAGCAGCCCACACCCGAGCAGCCCACGCGAAAGATAACGGCCTCATATGCAACGGATGAAGGCCGGACATCAAAGAGAACGCTCTCGCTCTCAGTTGAACCGTGATTGACATTGGAGGAATGTGGCAATGGACACCTGCGCGAGCTCGAAGACATAGACAACCGATAACATGCTACATAATTCAAGCAAATATAAACAATCTGTTTTGCTTTATACAACCAGGAGACCTGGAAAACCAACATCTCACCCGTATGACGCATAAAAACAGGGAAGAAAACGGCTATTCCGAAATATTTTCAAAATACACAGTTAAACTAAAAAAAATGTGCTGCACATAACGAATAATATATTCTCCCTAAATGTCAAATTGCTGCCGTTATTAGGGCATCGGGGAAATTTTGTTAGCATTCAATATATCGCCTTGAGGAAGTAAGAAAAGAAAGGCTTACCAATTTTTATTTAACCCCTAATGATGCCACAGAGTTCATTTATTCCCGTACCTCATATTACTGTACATGATCCCCATTTCTTCAGAATATGAGCTCTGCATTTTATTATTTCATGACACAGTGAAACAGGCACATAAGGTTTAAAGGAAGGAAGGATAAGGTTTAAAAAGGAAAACAAGCTACAAACGCGATCTATCTGACTGCGTGGCTCCGGCTAATCCAGGCACGGTCATCCTCGACCGCAACGGCAACGCTGCGTTCGACCGCGGCAGTGCTTCTGTTCGACACGCTCTGTCGCTGCCGGCCGGCGCATCCGGCACGCGCGGGGCGTGGCCGTGGCATTCAGAAGGCGACGGTGGCGCCATCTGGATTTTCAATAAATATGGCTCAGCGCCGGAGCCCTCATAGTTACTTACTCTATGGGAGCCCTCCTTGGATCCTCTCTTCGCAGTGCAGCTCACGTGCATAGCATTTGCCGCCAGTGTTTCCCGGGAAGCGTGAGAAGCAGTCAGGGATCTTTGAATGCTATTACGTTCCACTCTGAAAGCAAAGCTTAGGCGTCCTCCAATATTATTTTTTTCAGGCGGTGACGGCCAACGTTACACTGGTAACGTTGGTGGCGGCTATAGGGGGCTCAATCGTGGGCTGCAGCTATAATGTTTCTAGCCTCTGTACTGCAGCTGCAGCAGCTTTGAGCTGTACAAGTGGCGCCACATGCGACGCAGAGCGCCACTAATCAGTCGTTGCCAAGCGCGTGCGGGCGACTGCATGATGGCACGAAAGAACGGTGCAGAATCGCGGTCAAGCAAGAGTGGAACTGTTTACTGTTGCGTGTACGGCTGCCACAACAGCTACCGAAACACCGCCGGTAAGCTCCCACGGATAAAATTTTATGGATTTCCTTGGAAGTCGTACGAGAAGGAACGACGGGAGCGCTGGGTCCTAGCCGTACGACGGGCGAGGTAAACAAAGACGCTCTTCATGTTTTTTAGTGCTTTTTTTTATTGTCACTGGAAATTTGCTCATCGCGATCATGAACTCTGCCTTTCTTTAGGCCCGAAGGAGGCCTTTGGCAACCTGTGAAGAATCGAACCCGTATATGCAGTGCCCACTTCGTCGGCAACGAGAGAAGCTCGATAGACCAACACCCTGCCTACGTTCCGACGATTTTTCCTGCGTGCTATGGGAAAGGCGATGACGTGGCACCAACAACGAAGCTTGAAAGATTTCAGCTGTGAGTAAGAATGTTCTGAGGCTACATTTATAATCCTGATTTTCATTACGGTATTCTTTGCTTTTTTGGGGGCTTTCTTCGTTACCTCGTCGCCGTCATCACGCTAAGCACGCGCACTGCGTCATTGGTCCTAAACTAGGGGGGAGAATTAAAGGACAAGCATGCGTGATAGCCGCATTCCGACGTAGTAAAAAAAAAAGGGGGGGGGGGGACCCTGCTTGAGCTATGCGGGGAAGCTCATTTTGTTTGCATAGTGAATGTGCCAGGCATGCTTACGCTGCAGTATCTCATTGCATACCATGTATCTTTGACCATGCTAGACTGGAGCTGCGTGGGTCAGCAGCTGTGGGAGGGCCACCCATACACACCGCAACATCCGGTGAAGCTTTGCCGCAGGAGGAGTTGCTTCCTGGTATTGCTCAGAAGCCGATTGCCTTTGCATCTGTGGTAAACTCCTTGTATTTCTTTAATATGGGCTTTAGGGGGAGGGGGGGGTACCTTGATTGCAGTTACTTTACGACTTATTAATGCAACACATAAAACCATACAGCCCTGAGACAAGGCTAATGGTGCGATTTTCTACCATGATAATTGAATGTACGGTATGTGCAAAATATATTATTCTAACATTTCACAGATACCAGTTATACCTTAAGCAGTCACACTTATAAAATATTAACTTGTCGAGCTAGATAGTAAAAGTTATGTTAGCAACGTGAGTGAAAAACTGTCATGTTTCCGATGAAAAGGTGACAAGCTTAGTGCAAGTAAAATTGTCTCTCGCCTTGAGTTCATGTCCTTATACCATTGTGCTATGTAAACCAGGCTAGTGCTATTATTTCACTTGCAGCAATTGTGCCAATGTAAGGAAATACGAGGTTCGCTATGCCAGTACACAGAAGTAACAGACCTGACTACCATAAGTGTGAGGGTTTAAGATAATTCTTAGTAATAAAAAGTGCGCCTGTACTTACAACTTCACATACAAAGTGCATTCCACTAGAAGCTAGTGAATGTGATGCGAGATGTTAATGAGTGGCATGAAAACAGTTCATAGTCCAAAAAAACTTGATTGCTTCAACTTCTCTTCAAGGATATACCAAACGAATGCTTATGCATGGTGAAAATATAAGACAGATGTTCCTGTTGAAAAAAAGTTCACTTTTCAATATTCCTAGATAGGCTTGCTTGAAGCACAATGTTTGTGCTCACTTCATATAAAAGTACATTCGTGGTAAGGTTATACTATATAACAATTCTTTTTCCTGAAAGCTTCCACTCAGCACAATATGTAGGGACCAAACAACTTCCTGCATGCTTTCTGTTTCTTTATTACTCAAATCACTGTACTGACTGCTTGAGTGCTTACTGCTTTGATTATTTCATCACATTTGGAGTGTAATTGAAGCCATCAAAAACCTTCGGGGCATGAATTGAGTAATGCAGCCATTATAGTGTTTGCACTTGTACTCGTGTGGTGAGTAGGGTTGTTTACAGTGGAAGCATGATTTCAGCTTTGTGTCTGCATATACGTTTTAACTGACTTGCTTTCTCTCTCATCTTTATTTTCAAAACTTTAAACCACAATTCTCTACATATTAATAAAGTAACAATTAAAACGTAATAATTACCTGTTTGATACTTCCAGATGACTCAAACAGAAGAAGATAAAAGCAGTGGTTGTTGCAGCCTGTTCCTTTCTGTGTCATCAGGAGGCTCGGCGTGTACGCAAGTGCGCCATTCAAACACCATTGATGCAGCTGTACAGGCAGTGCCAACCACTTTGATGACAAGCACTGGATCAGAAGAGTGCGGTTGCGTGTCCCTTGGTTACGACTCTCTCATTGAGCGCAGACATGCCTTCAGGGAACTTTGTGGTGTTAGTACTGATGTTTGCGTTGCTGATGTTCGTACTTTCGTCCATAAATGTTTGGCAGGTCGATGTACCAATTTCGCAGAAGCTCGTGATTTTCTTGATCAAACTGAAGCTTGGCATATCATTCACAAGCCTCGTAGTGCTTTTTGGTTTTCACCGCACAGCAGTAAGCCGCATATATATATATACATATATATATACATACATATATATATATATATTTGTTTTATTGGTCAACTTGCTAACTGTGATGAAGGAGTGGATACTTGATCCTTCTCTTTCTGTTGTTCAGGTGTCAATGAAAGCTAGTTTCAAGTTGCACTATCCTCGCTGCCGCTATATTATAGACTGCACGGAAATTCAAACTGAAGAGCTACCTACTGTAGAACTAAAAAGGGCACTGTTTTCACTCTATAAAGGTTGCTATACTTTGGAGTTCTTGATAGGAATTCCGCCAAATGGTGTTGTGACATTTGTATCAGATGCCTACGGTGGCCGCACATCCGTGGCTGCGCATTCAATAAAGGCAAAATGCAAAATTGCTTGTGTGCCATAGTTTGGCGGCACGTTAAAGAGCTCGAGTGGCACGTGGTAATGAGGAGCTCGCCACTACTGCATTCCTCGTAACCCATTGTGCAGTTTCGGGTAGTTATCGTTAATTTCAAATTCTTTCGTTCAGCACTTCAGTTGATGAGGTTTGTTACTTTTAAAAGAAGAGGTTAAAATTTGCCGACTACATGGAGCAAATCCCTTTTATTTCGCCCATCAAAACTTCAACAGATACAATTATTCAAAATGGAGTTTGTGCAGCGCAAGCATGCAGGAAATAAAGAATCACAGACGATGTAAGCGGGTGCTACATTGTTATGGCTACATGGTTTGTGCTGCCTTATGGCCTGTATGTTTACTGCACTAACTCATTTTTTCAAGAAAATGTACCTACTAGCCCATGAACGAATTATTTTAGATACAGAGCTTAAATAGTTGTTCATGGTGCAGAGTTGCGACTTCGTAAATTTTGTTCTTCAATTTATTTTATACCTTTTTCAACACTTCTTTAATAACTCTGAAGTACTAAACCAGATTCTGCTTCCAACAATTGGTACAGTCAGCTTTCTCTTTGAAATGCAACACATTTTATCTAAAAGGATCCAAGGTGGTAGCATTTCTGCGTGTCATAAGTTGTGGTGTGTGGTAGCACTGAACTTAGTCATAAGGAGCCAGCCTGGTGGGATTATATTTCTATCGTGTATCTGTAATGTTTTTTTTGGCCAGTTGTAACAGTACGTCATTATTTTGTGTTGTTAGGGTTGCTTTTCAGCGACCGAACTTAAGGGGGCATTTTCGATGCATTTTTTACAGAAGCATGCCTGACTCAGAGAAGGCGCAAGGACGACAACAGCAATTGCGCAACAGCAATAGCGAAAATAAGGGACCTCTGCCGTACATCTTCGAATAATTTTTTGGTGATGATACCTTAATATCAGAGGACAGGCTGCATAATGTTGGTACAGACAACTAAAATTATCCAAGCCAGTCTAAAGAGAGAGCATGGAGGAACTTGAGGCAGCCAATCGAGGACGGACGAAATTTCAAGAACAGATGCTAGGCGACAAGGAAGATCACGAAGAAGAGTATCGGAAAATTTACAATCCCCTCTGCTGTGGGCACTGCAGTTACAGCACATTCATAAACGGAACGGTAAGTGTGCAAAATGTGCTTCCCACGGGAGGCAACAGAGAGGCTAAGAACGTTTGTCGTGAAAGTAGATTTGAACTTGGATCCAAACAATACAGAGTTCCCGCAATCTCTCTTCACACTCGAGACACGAGCATCCCCTACGTCCATACCATCTGTGACTGCAGGTGGAGCAACGGAAGCTGCTGATGTGTTACATTCAGTGGCTTTTGTTTGAGGACTAAACTGCTTGTCTATTTGGTCTACAAATGCCACAGCATGGTATTTCTTCCATCTTATCAGCTATTTGTATGGCCAGCTCCAAATTCTGGAATACTTCAAAGTGGGAGCAGCAGACTGGCGTCGTGACTATTGAGCTGAAGTTGTAGGACAATACAGCGGTTCAGAACTATGTATTCAGCATGCCTACAAGAACATGACCAAGCAAAAGCCAGGAAATGTACAAAAAGACAAGTGGAAGAATCCTTCTGCAATTGGCTCTGGGAAAACCCAGTATCGCCGTTAACTAGCATTGTCTCCACTCCAAAATAGCTCATCGATCCCCACTTTAGATTTATCATGCTCTATGATAAATGCTTGCAGAGAGCTATTGAAGTTTTTAATGATCAGATGTGTATTTAAAAACACACAGCCACTCTTTGATGCTCCCCACAGCGCCTTGGCTGCCTACTACATGAGTGTGGAGTTGCTCACCTAATTCGTGCCATGCTTGAACTCTTAAACCTTGAATTTGATGAAAATCAAGTAGGAATTTGTGACTTTGTAAAACAATTTGTGTGGTCTCACTGAGAAACGTGCACAAGAAGAATTGCATGGAAGCTTTGTCAGCTGGCCCCTGAGTGTTGGAAATGACTTCTTTTTCGGGAGAGGGGGGGGGGGTCAGGGGCATGCTGGTTTTTCCTTTTGTATTAGTCAAGAAACTATCTGCAACTTTAACCACTTTTCAAACTTTCTGCTCAGAGATATGGTCGGCCGCCGCGTACTAGTGTGGAACGAACCCAACTGTGAGTTGTCTGCTTTCACATGGTCAAGAAGATCTTTGGGGGTGACGTGGACTCTACGGCTGTCAAGTACTCACGAAACCAGATCATCTCGAGAACGCCTGTCATTGATGTCTCTAACAATGAGGTTTTTTACGACGAAGCGTTCAATTGCTGCAGTATCGCTACGAGTAGAAGGATTGCCCCTTGCTCCAACATCGTGACAAGAAGGTGCACCCCATGGCCCTGGTGACGCTGTATTACACATTCGTACTCAATGCCAACTATACGGGGAGATCATATATAAGTTTTTTTAATTTTGGCATAAATTCTAGTCCTTGAGCTGGATTATTCAGAGGCGGATGTTATTTGCATGAGAAATTGAAACGCATATTAAACTAGCTCAAAAATCACTAACTCGCATATTAATTACTTTATGGTACATATCGCAATTTACTAATTGTAGCTGCTGAGTTTGCCAGACGAATCCACTTGGAATGAATTTCCAGAATGACATCAGTTCAGAGACGTGTGCCATCAAACTCGCCATAAAAATGCACTGTTGTTCCACCTACTTCTTTAACAAAATGCTCTATAAGTATTGAAGCACAAAAGTAACTGGAATGTCCATGTATTTTGTCCCACAGTTTGGGAAATAGCTTGAAACTGGGGTCATTCTGGAGATTCGGTTCAAGTGGCTACAGCTTGCAAACCCACCGGCTACAATTCGTGAATTGCAATATATGTCGTAAAGTAATAAGTTAATTAGCAATTTTTGTTAATTAGTTTAATCTGTGTTTCGATTTCTCATGCTAGCAATGTCTCCTTCTTTGAGTAATCCAGCTCAAGAATGATGCTATCTGCCAGAGGAAATTCCGCAAAACTTCAATATGACTACCCTATATAGGGGACATAAAAAAGGAGGACTTGCTTATGCCTACGTGGATGAATGCGAAAGCGTTGTCACCACCGCGCAATGCCTATGCTCATTTAGTTGTCGTAATTTAACTTCACCTTAATTAATATCCAAGGTCGTGAGTTCGATTCCCACTGAGGAAATTCCGTAAAACTTAAATATGACTACCTTATATAGGGACACCATAAAAAAGGGGCCTTTGCTTATGCCTACGTGGATGAATGCGAAAGCGTTGTCACCACCGTGCAATGCCTATGCTCATTCAGTCGTCGTAATTTAACTTCACCTTAATTAATATCCAAGGTCGTGAGTTCGATTCCCACTAAATGTTGAGGACTTGGCTCCCAACAATAGTCGTAGGTTAAATTTCTTTAACTAACTCAACCTTAACTCTGCCTTCATTACATTCACCTTATCACCAAAAGTCGTGGGTTCGAGTGCCTTAATTCTATCTCAATTAATTGTGCCTTAATTAACTTTGCCTTAATTGACGTCATCAACTGCCTCTATTGGCTCATGTGGACCATTTGGACTTTTTGGACCATCATTGGTCTTGACAATGCCAGATTTTCTACCTCGTGAGCCATATAATGCTTTCGCATTATAAATTAACTTTCATCCTGAGTACTTGGTCAATGCTCTGCATTTTCTGATGGTGACAACTGCAACACACACAAATTTAATTGAAATTAGGTAGCGTTGGGTTCCAGGTTAAATAGATGCGTCTGAAATTTGCGTAACAAGGAAATTCAATTAACATAATACACTGCTGTAGCTGCTGTACCTTTAAGGAAACCTTTGTAAATCTATGCAAATATGAGTTCTCACACCTTCTGGCTTACTGCCCAATGTCTACCCAAGGTGCATTGAAATGATTCATTACATTCAGTGCGCTTCGTCCATTTCCATCTGTCTGACCTCTCTTGCACTCTTATTCGATTTAACCCTTGTTGTACTCGAGGTCTTGTGCACACATTAAGGAATTACCCGAAACCAACCTCAAGACTGCAAGTGCTTTACTATATCCATTGTAGTTCCTTCATGGTGCAGTTCCTTCACTTTTCAAATTTTTAACACCTGAGCTTGGTGGTACTTCCACACTCTCTCCCATAATGGATGCTCATTCCTGTATGCTGCTCTGTACAGAGTAGAGTACGCTCTACTCTGTACAATTCGCCTGTTCCTCCTTCGTACTGACATTGTCGCTCCCCCACCAATACCATTGTGGAACTATTTTACAGTCTTGCATAAAAGTTGGTGCATCAGAGCCCAGAAATTGAATGCAATCCATTCACTCTATACTCATGCAGAATTACTCTTGCAATGCAGTTTTTCTGTTCTTCATTGGACAAAGGCTAGAAAACTGGCAAATATGTGCATGCCATTCGAGAGGTTGAACTGGTAAACACAAGCTAGAGAGACCCAGCTGCAGTGTTGGTTCATAAACTAGACAGTTGGCATGCCTGCAGCTACAGAATGTGGAGATGCAGGCAGGTCGCCTATTTGAGTCACCTTCTTGCACCAAGCGGAAACTGAAAGCATTCCCAGTAGGGTGATCTACCGTTCTAGCTCAACTCTGTGCTTCTCTGATCTTACTTTAGATGGTGGCCTGTGACACCTTTCGTTGCAACAGCTACTTTATTTGCTTTAACCCGCTGTTCCCATTTTTCACCCCACTAGTCATGCTTGATCACACCTAGAGTAGATGATGTAATGACCAGAGTGCGACTCACGAACTGTGTTGTCCTTTGGAGTGATAGGTTAAGTTTGTGCTCAGCCGTATGTGTAATTTAGAATATTTGTACTTTGTACTCATATTTGTTGTCTGTTTTGTTGATTGTACCCACTCCTGCATGGGCCTGAAGCAGGCCTGCAGTATCTGTAAATAAAACGAATGAGACAGTGTGAAGCACTGAGAGTGAAGCTTGCAACTAATGTAAGCGTACATAGCTGTATAATATACAAACTCTCAGGTTTTGATCTGCACATTTCTGTAGCAATGGCTTTCGTATTGTAATACTACATGTCTCGTAGAACTTTCATTACTTCGTGGACCTTCTGGCATAGCTAAAGATTTTCACTACCTGTTCTGCGCATGTCCAGCTTTTCAATCGACCAAGTTCCTGGCTGGCGTTTTCCGTATACATAACCGGTGCTGGAATTTCCAATGATGATAACCACCACAGCTTTGTGTCACAGTCATCATTGTCAATTGCATTGGAACTCCAAGTAAAGTGCTCATGCCAGCCATGAAGCAGAATAGTAGCTCAACAAGTGCTTCAAAACAGTTTTTGAGAGGCACATATTTAGATAAGGCTGTCCGAGCTTATGTGCAGTGCATAAGACTTGAGCAATTTTGTTTTCTCGCTCGCCAATCGACTAGTTGGAAAAGCAGCACTCTGCGGTGACAAGCGACTCTCTAGTGATGCCTTTCACATGATGAAACATATGCAGCATTGAATCGCAGGAGAACAAATTGCTACAGCATCCTTTCAAAAACATTCACGATCAAGTTGGTGTGCCACCACTGGCTTTATTTAAGTTGTACTGCGTGCATGCTGTCAGTGAATTGATGCTGCCCAATTAAAGTACAAAATTAGAGGATATCTCGAGTGTGTTCAGGAATTAGACATTGCCCTCCATGATGAACGTTGGGACTCCTATATTTCAAGAGGAAAGAATGCGAGCTGTAGTTTCAACTGCAGTTCCCTTGCGGAATCTGCAAAGTTCCAATGGTTGCTCGGCACTTGTGAAAGAGAACACAAAGGGGCTCATGGCTGTAATCATTCAGTTTTATTCCAAAGAAAGGCTCTTGTAGAAAGCCTCTAGGTACAAGAATGCACAACTAAGAGATTCGTATAAATACAGAAAAACACAGCTGAATACTACAAGCACCACAGAGTACACTTCCCTTCACTGAGGCACGTTCCAAACAGTGCAGGGCGAGGCCAGATGCATTTAAAGCACAGTGCATAGCTTACAGCACATCAATGACAGCTCGCATCCTGGCATGAAGCGACATCTGAAAGTACAAGACGCCAAACAACACATTGTTGCAAGCATTGCACATGGGGCGCAATTTTTCCTTGCGTGGGCGCGCAGATGCTTGCAGTCTAGTAAACCGTGGCAAAGTGGCCATAGGAGCTTAGCCATCAAATGAACTGTGTGCATTGACATGAGCACACTGGCTGTTCCAAAACAGTGTTTCACACTGTTTAGCGCCTTTTCACAATTGGTATTACTCGTATATATTGACTTATAATTCACTTCAATAGTGCATGTAGCGCTCTTACGCAATGACATACAAGTTCTGTGAATCGCATTCGAGGAAGGTCCAAACAGAATTCTAATGAAATCTAACAGACTCTGAATAACGATGAATATGAATGGTGAAGGAGACAATAAAAGAACATAACAGCATTTGTTTCTTTGGCAGTTAGAAAACAATACTGTCTGTATAGGCTCACGTAAGTGTCCTTGTCCGACAACTTTCTTGTTGAGGTGATAAGTTTCTGAGTAAGAGCAATGCAGGATCAGTAAACACATGGTGGTATGACAAGAGCCTTATAAAAATACAGTTAGTACATAATTGATTCCTAGCCTTCAGGCTGTTTGTTATTGTGTTAGTTGTGTGTTATTGAAGCAGGCATTATCTGTGTTTATCCGTTGTAGACAGTACAAAAATGGAAAGAGGGATAGAAGAAGGAAACGCCTTGACAAGACCTTACATTGGACTAAAGGAAGGGAGCAAAAAAAAATAGCTTGATTTACAATTTAAGCCACCAAACGGGGTGGCAACAGTCCCTCACGTGCAACTCGGAGTGGTAATTTAGCTTCCGAACATAGCCACAGAATAGAATTGGGAAAGGCAGCCAAACATGTGCAGGGCTGGGATTTGGTAGCGACGCCTTTACCGATGCTATTCCTTTTGCACTTTGTTAGTTGTCAGAGTGACGCTCAGCCCCCATTATCAATGGGAGCGGGTGGTTGTGAACGGTGCATAGTAAGTATTGTCATGGAATTAAGCAGAAGGAATACAATCATGGCTCTGCAGTCCAAAAAGGCAGCAGCATGAAGCAATAACAAACAGAAGTAATCATGTTGAAGGAAACCCGCCGTGATTGCTCGGTGGCTATGGTGTCGGGCTACTGAGCACGAGGTTGCGGGATCGAATCCCGGCCACGGCGGCCGTGTTTCGATGGGGGCGAAATGTGAAAACACCCGTGTACTTAGATTTAGGTGCACGTTAAAGAACCCCAGGTGGTCGAAATTTCCGGAGTCCTCCACTACGGCGTGCCCCATAATCAGAAAGTGGTTTTGGCATGTTAAACCCTATAATTTAATTTAATGTTGGAGGAATGTCATAAGAAATAGACCTTGCAATAGTACTTCAAGACTGAGAACACCACGGCGTGAGTGCGATGCCATTCAACGAATATACGCCTGCACAAATTTGTGAAAAGGACCTACCAATAATGGAGATATAAAGAGTGCAACATTTACCTTTCCCATTCCTCCTCAACATGTTACCCTTAGCTGGTTCACTGCCAAGAGCAATGCCCTGCTTATTGCTCTGTTCTCACATTTTCTTTTTTCCACAGTGCACTTAAGTTGGTTACCTTAAGTGCACTGTGGAAAAGGACCTTATGTGCACTGTGGAAAAGGCTGATTCAAGGTTGACACCTGACAAAGCTGCCAGAGAGTGACAAAGGAACGGTGACAGGCCGAAGGAGGGGTGGGGATGTACATGTCTACAGCCTCAGTTTCCCTGTTTGCAAGAAGACTGGAGGAGTGCGCATGCGTCCGCGATCTTTTGCTCAGTGCATGGTCACAAAGTATTGACTGATGACTGGCATTTGTGGGCTGTTGTCCGCTATTCAAGACATCATAGGTAAATGATAATAGAGGGGTCCTTGAAAGCCTCGGGCGAGAGTGAGCAATCTCTTACGCGATGCGAGATTGTGGGCCTCCTGCTGCATGCAGCAGAATATTGGGCTGGCATGTTCATGGATTCACTGTCTACAGGATGCGAAACTTATTGAACTTATTGTGTTCGAAATGTGTTGCAGGAACCACAGCTGTCAATGTGCGTTTTCTAAGAATCTTTACTGAAGACTTTTTACAACAGGATGTTCTACTTTTGCACATCTAAAGCAACAGCAGCGCATGCAATCGAAGCCAAAACAGGCGCTGTGCAGAGGTGCTTCGTGGATGATATAGTTGCACATAGGTCAAGCCTTTATTAATGTCCAGTTCCCCACAACTACTGCCCTCAAGAAGCATATTCTTTTTGGCCAGTCGGTGAAGCATATCTGATGACAATCAGGTGCAAAAGCACTAGACCAAAGGAAGACGTACATGACAAATGCTTCCTGTATGTCTTGTCCTCTAAATCTTCCTATGGTCCTGGGCTGTTGGGCTTCATTGGTGTGAAGCTACTGATGCTTTGGGTCACTACTATTGGTTGTGAGCAGAGGATCCTGGTTCTTGAAAAGTTAAGAAGGCTAGGATGTATGTGAAGAATGACTTCTAAAATAATTTTTATTGTCAGCATTGCATGAAAACATTACCTGAAAACTAATTATGCTGTGGGGTGTCCCATGATTGTTAAACCTTAGGCAAGTTGTTTTGCATAACTATTCATTGGTTTTAAGCACACAGTGGCCATGAAGGATGGCGCAGTAGACAGCCCTGGATCAACTTAGACTTCTTGGAGTTCACTAAACATGTGCAAAGGCTTAGGAACAAGACCTGCCAGCACAACCATTTAACCTAACAACGTAGGTTTCAGTTGAAACATTAGCGGACTTCAGCAGAACACAAATTTTATGTGGAATGTGCCTTCATCAACGTTAACTGTAACTTCCCACATTGATAATGGCAATGTGGGATACTGAGGACATTTTTACATGCTGCTAGAAACGATGCAAGACACTGCAGTTTCAGAGAAAGACAACATTCAGGAAAGAAAAAAAAAAATCTTGTGCACACCAATATTGAAAGATCTAACAAGTGCAAGAGTATACACAAACAAAACTATAGAATACCTTGAATCAAAATTTAGAAGCCTAAAACTGGATAAGGTGGCGAACAGCAAAACTTCCATATGCTCCAAGCCTGCAGTTGCAGTGATGTCAAAAGTAGGGTGTGTCACTGTGCTTACGTATGAAGAGTCGGGGGAACTTGGGATGGGGGGGGGTTGTTGTTTGGCTGGTAACAATCATATAGGGACAACAGACACCTAGCTCTTCTAGGCTTCGGTGACTGCTGGCCTTACAGTACATTGCAATTACTATTACTACTTGACGTGTGTGTGCAACCGTGCTTACAAACTGTTTAATACCAGTGTCAACTCAACACTTTTGATAATTGGTGGATTCCACTGCCACCATACGGCTGTGTTCAGTGGCCACTAAAGAAAGCCTGTTACACAAGCCTGTTGACAAACAACCTTTTCCCATCTACTTATACTAGCAAACACAACTTATACTAGCAAATAAAAGCATGCATCACTGCATAAGTATTTTCCTTCCACAATGGCCAAATTGCCACAGTATTTCATTTAAATTCCTAGGCATTACATGCCAAAACCACATTGTGGGATACGCCCCGTAGTGGAGGACCGTGAATTAATTTCGGCCACCCGAGGTTCTTTAACCTGCACCTAAATCTACGTACACAGGACTGACTGCTCGCAAGCTACAATTGTACTACTCTGTGAGCTTTGCTGTGAGTTCGGTGAGCACAAGAATGAAAGTGCTTTGAAAAGCTCCGAGAAAACTTCGGAAAACCCATAAAAAGAGAAATTGAAGCAACGTCATTTGCTGCCAGCAACATTAACTTGTATGCACTGCTTGCTGTCAAATCATAAACTAAACATCATGGAGCTACATCTTTGGAAGGAAGGTAGACTACCTGAGAACACCTTGAGCTGGCAACCGCTCTTCTGAGACAAAATAGGCCAACCCTTCAACCCCCCAAAATAATTAATGAAAAATGTACCAAATTTACTCCCCCCCCTTTTTTTTAAATGTAGCCATGGATATTTCTGTCATTCTGATTCTGCAAATATATTACTCGATTCTTTTTACTTGACTACATGTTTTTCCAGACTTCTACAGCCCTCCAATGCTGAAAGTTTAAGCCAAAGGCAATTATCGACCGTAACTCGTTTTTGGGGGTGGGAGCAGCACAACATTGGGCTGAATGAGTGAAACTCGTCATTGGCGATATTGGTACAAACTCCCATGACAGTACAGCTTGGGATTGGGGGTTAAAGCATTAAGGTATGTAAGTAGAGCGGTGCAGTTGCCCTGTCCACAGCAGGATATTACCGCCCCCCTTGATAACCACTTGTGCTCCTTCAGATGTTGCCAACATCTTTTGTCAACAGCTGGCCCTAATTAGACAACGAAAGTTATGTGTGGCAACCTAATTTTCTAGAAAGGACACAAACGGTGCCCTATTTAATGCTCATCTCCTATGCTGAAGAATTTATGGCTTTGTATCAGATAGCTCGTTTTTCTTTTTGGCAATAAAAAAAAACTGGAGTAGGCTTAAGCTTTGCCTTTAAGAGTGGTACGTGATAGCATTGAAAGATCCCTGATTTCTTTTTACGCTTCCTGCCAACTGCAGCGTATGTAACTGTGGAAACGCTCGCGGCAAATGCTAAGCACAAAGGCTTTTCTGGTAGAAATGCGGCCTCTTGCACGGGCAGCCATGCGGCGGAGGTGAGCACCATCTGGAGGTGTTGCAAGGAACCATGCATGCTGCTCCATGGCCTCCAAGATATTCGCACGCAAATGGCGCACGCCGTGGCCAGTCTATGAATGGTAGAAATGCTAGAAAAGGGGTTTGAGTGTTCACATAACAGAATTATGTTCTCTCGTACTATACTCAAACTGAAATCCGATGCTATCATGTCTGTAGGTTGTGTGCAAGTCGTACTTTACAATTTTTCGACATATTTTAGCGTGAGAAATTCAATTAGTTCAGTAACTTCCTTACGCCACATGAAGGGCCTGGGTATGTGTGGTTCTAAAATCTTTGTCAAAACGACGTGTCACCGTCAGATTTTCTGCGACACGAGGCCTTTAACACTACCGTGTTAAAGGAAAAAAAAAAAAAAAGCTGTCTCTTTTTGGATACCTCTGTGGTGTGTATTGTATGACTGTGCACACTGAACTGTTTGTTCACGTGAGCAACATGTCTTGTTCATATCAGATTGTTTTCATTTTTCAGGGCATTACCAGCTGGTTGCAACTGCCGATGCCATCATATCGTGCAACCTGTTGAAAACTTGCAACAATGCAGGAAATACCTGCTACCTCAACATTACACCACCATATGCTCTATCAATGGCTTTTCTTGGGAACTTATTCAGAATGTTTCATAACTGCAGCATCGAGGGGGGCCTAGAGGCAGATGCAGGACAGATGCAATCCTCGGACCTTTCTTGTATTGTTCAGTGGTACCAATGTGCAAAGTCGGGGTGACCACAAGTGCAAAGGAATATCCTAGGAGTGTCGAGGAGGGTTGAGTGGCACAAGCCAGGATGCATGATTTAGTTAAAAATGGGATTCAGCTTGTGGTCGTCTTCTTGGACTTCTTGAGCCAAATTAGTGGCTACAAGGTCGTTGTTGCCAGAATTTGAGCTGGCTCGGTGATTCAAGATGCATTGGTGCATGTGTGGGGGGGGGGGGGGGGTGATTATGAAGTCATCCTAACAGTGTCTGGCCCTGTGAACACTGTGGTGAAGATGGCTGCTGGTCCAGCCATGCACCGGGCGTGTTATAAGTGTGTACAAGGTCAGTTTCCATGTAAACATAACCACAACAGCAATGGTGCTACAAGGTCTACACTACTGCATGCAACAGTTGCGACTCATTAGATAGCCCAGTCATATATGATCATTGGCACTTAACATTGTCATAACTGTAGCAGCTGCAAGTTCACAAGGGCACTTTTACACACCTGATGTTTGCCGAGAAGTTCAGAACATGCACAGACAGGAGGTAGAGGATAGGTGGACTAGCTTGAGCATGTATATAGGGAAAACAGGAAGTGCAAAACAGCGGGATCACTCGGATTTTCTGTGGATTATTCAAGACTTTCAGAATACTGCAATTTTGTCTTGGCATATGCAGCAAGAAACCATAAAAATTCTTGACACCTACATCAGGCATGGTGGTGTTAAAACATACTGTGTTAAACAGCCACAAGTTGTGCTATCTGAAAAATGAAATTAGACACCTCCAGTACATGTGCTATACTTGAAGCACATGGCCTGACAATTCTGCTGAAGATGCTGCTGTCATTGTTAATATTTCTTATTTTCTGTTGATGCTCCTGGTTTTTCTTGCCTGTCCCGATTGTTTTACACCTCTTCAGTCAACTTTTGTGGAGAGTAAGGACATGTTCATTTTCTTGTCCATGTTGCTTTGCACTTCCCGTTTACCAATGTGATACAAAGCACTTCGGTAATATATTTGTGTGTGTACATGGGCGCACACTTTCGTTTTCAGGTATTTTGCAGTTTGAGAAACCTACCCCATACAGTGATCTGAAGCCTACTGCTATGTAAAGCGAGACTGTTTTTTTTTTTCCAAGCACCATGCTGGAATTGCTTAACAAGTACGTGAGCTATTGGAATAAAGATGGCGTATCTTATATAATATTTGTTTAATTCACTTTCTTACACACACAGTATTTCAGTGGTGCAGCATGGCACAACCAAGAAAGCATAGCAATGCCAATGCCCGACTTCTCTGGTTGCACTATTCACATGTGGTGAGGAGCAAGTGAGCAGAAGTAACAGGCAAAATAAATCAAGTTACAGCCAGATGGTATTTCAAGACGATTCGCGCACTCTTTGTCACTTTTCCAAGACAATGGCTGTGGTTGTCATGCACCTCATCAATATGTGTTATAATCGTAAACATTACATTTTACTTTGCTCCTTTCAAGATGTCCTAAAATCAGCCTGTCTTGTCGCATACATGTGAATACGGTATTTCGTGGCATTGAATTAAAAAAAACATTTACCAGGACATTTTTTGCAGGCTTGTTCGTGAATGCCCCACGCGGTAAGAGGACCTGCATGACATCTAAAACCTGATCTTCACCACAGTTTAATTTGGTCAGAGTAAGAAGGGGAGAAGCTGCAAATAAATGGTCACACTGTCTGAGCAAGAGAGCACCATCGTTATTAGCAGCAGCTTAATTGTGTTCACTGCAGAACAAAGGCTCCCCCACAGCCGTCTACTTATTCCCATCCTGTGCTTACTGCACGCCAACTATATTACACTGAACTGCATGAACTTGTCACTCCATCTGATCCTCTTTCATGTCTGCATTTGACAGACAATTGCATTCAAGGAGGACACCCTTCTCTTGGCATCCACTGCGCTGCCCTAACATGCTGTTAATTGCTAGCTCTATGCATTGCATGCCCTTGCTGACACCCATTTAATTCTCTTATCTTCAGCAAGAACAATGTGAACACGTGTTTCTCCTTCACAAGCGAGGTTTGATAAAGGTCACTCACTCAGCAGTTTATAATAAGGAATACAAACACAGATAGCCAGCAGTTAGCTTTTTTTTTTTTCCCAAGTATATATTTACATGCAAGCAGGCCTTGCCTTTCTGTAGATATAATGTCAAAGCTATGGCACCATAAACACGCCAGAAAGCAAATTTTAGGGCTAATACACAACTACTAAGGACTCTAGTGCATTTTCTATATGCATAACACAAATGACATCAAACTCTGTTAAGTTCAGCTGCCTGCGATTAAATTGAGGCTATGTAATGCCATCTTCTGACAAACCCTGTCAAAACCAGAGGCAGCTTAACTCGTTACGTGCCGTACATTTGTTTTGCACATTGCGTTAACATCACAGTGGTGTCAAAAAAAGAAAGAGCTCACAACATGAACAAAACCAAGCAAAAGCAAGAGCCTCTTGTGGAGCTTATTGGATCCTTTATGTCCGTTTGAAAAGTGATGCCAAGTAAAATAAATGTCAAAAAACCAGAGAGGATATAATGGCGGAAGAACACTACCTTTTTCTAATAGAATGGAGCAAAATGTAACTGCAATCATGCTAGAGATCTTTAGCACCTTCGTTTATATGGTATGCAAGAGTTATACAATCCTTAAAACATACACAGAGGAACATTCAGGCCCAGTTCAGAGAGCTAAAAAAGAACGGCTGACCCATACCATATAACGAAATAATTAATTAAACAGTGTACCATATGCACACGTTGCAGATAGGCAAACACAAATTGCAGCACTTCTTATGTGTGGTTACTCAAAAAAGTGAAAAGTGGCATCACTTGTACAGTCTTTGTCAAAACTTTACGGACCAAGGAATCTCGGACAACATTTGGTTTTCCTAGAAGTATGCGACTGTAGCCAGTAAAACTGCGCACAACTGTGTTGTTTATATATACAATAGCACAGGCTGGAAATTTAACTACCAGGCTGTGAGACCAAGGTATTGAGATATTCAGTATTTAAAATTTTTTTTCAGATCTGGCGGTCCGTAAACTATTGAAGCCGACTACACTTGACCACAGCACAACATCGGCAAGCACACAGAGAACTCCCACGAAAATGATGACAGAGTTTTAGCACCTTGTAAAGTGGCATGCAAAGTGCAAATAAACAGAGGGGACTTGCAGTACTTGCATAGAATGCAAAGCCAGCTTTGTGTATTGCGAACTCTTGCTATTCTAGAAATTTAACATGAGAAACCATGTGCCCAAATGATGCCTGGCATGGATACATGCTGGTGCCCTTCAAAGTGATGGCAACATGTGTAACACCAATCATCAACTTACTGTGTTGAACTGTTGGACTCGCTGATCGACAGTAGATTGTAGCAGTAGTAGTGGTAGTAGCAATGGCTTTCACTTCATGTCATTTTGATTTGGTGAGAAAGTGTCAGCAGGGACTTTGCCCCACATTTTTTGTAGCATTCTCAATTACTGGTACTTCTAAACCTAATGGAGGACGTGTTGCTAGAGTGATGCCACTGAAAGGATGCATGAACAGTTTGCAGCTTTTTGCTGCTTTATACTATCTGGATATTTTTGGAACCTCTTGGCACTCAATGGCTGCAATTTTTGCAATATTATTGGCACTTCCAAGTGATGACTAGTGTTTCTTGCTTGAGCACCTTAAGGTTTCCTTCTGTTTTCAGTGGCCAGTAGATGGTGCTGTAAACTTTAATGGGTCTCTTCGTGCAGCACTGTATACATGTCACCGATAGAATTTGGGTTATGGGTAGCAAAACTTTTGTATGCAAGTCATACTAAGTGCCTTGCTGCTTTGCTTTCGTAAAGAAACTCTTTGACATGGGTATCATAAGACTTCTCTGTGTTACTCCGTACTGCATTGTGGTGAAGTATGAATTATTACGAATTAGCTTGCTTTACTGTAACCCTTATGTGGCACCACTGTGCATCCAATGAATAAACAGACTTAAGCCACAAAGCTACATCTGGGAACGAAGCATCCCAACATTGCACACATTGCTTCAAGGGACACTAGAGAGAAACACTACCAGTCTAAACTGATATTTAAAACCATATTTACACTAATTTTGCAGTAAGAGGCTGATTACTACAAGATAAAGTGAAGGTTAAACTTAATTTTATTGAATGATGTGCTGAAACAACGCCAGTGCTGGTGCATCATGTGTGGCATCACAGATTCAAATGTATTTGTTTCGTATTTAGGCCATTTTCAGTGCCATAAATGTAATCGAAACTTGCCAAGTTCAGTCCTTGACTCTCTTAAGATACAATGTGGTCCGTTATTTCCAATAAAAGATTAAATAGGCCAGATCAGGTGCCACGAAAAATCCATGATGTCACTTCAAGCTGGTGTCAAAACTTCAAGGCTATGTCACCACCCATCTTCATTTCTGCATCTGTGGTAGCTTATCAAGCCACTCTTATCAAGCCACTCTTCACTATAACAGCGGCACTTCTGGCGTTGTAGAAGCGTAATTTACTAGTACAGCTAAACTTGTTTTTCTCGTAAGTGCCTATTTAGGGTGAAAATAAGAGCGAAAAAAAAAGCACTCTGGCTTGATGCAAACTTGTTTGCATTTCAATTCGTGCTAATAAAAGTTTGCGGGCTACTCGACAACGTAGAAGGTACACTGGTAAATCTCGGTGATCGACTCGAAGCTGCTTTTTATCCGGCTCTGCAGATCGGAACACACATTCGTCTGGATGACTCGGTGCAAGGTGATGCGTTCCTCTTGTTGGTAGATTCGAGGAGACTCGTTTAGAATGTGCCAGCTAAATGCACCACCCCTGCGCTGACCTGACTAGAAAAACATGCCTTTCTCATCTCAGTGCTGAGGAAAGCTGCTCCTACTCAACCACTGGAAGTTTGCACTATGGCAATGGTGCATATATATTTCTTTCCTTGGAGATCCCAATGAAGCACACTGTGATGGCTGGCATGTGCATTTTTTCACACCTGCTCCATGCTTATTTATGAAGACTCTGTTACAGCTTGTGTGTGTTTCTGTCAGGCGTGGCTGCGCACAAAGCTTTTTTTTTGGAATATGAAAACTGCAAGAGTGCTCGAATACTTTGCAACGTTGGTGTCCAGCCCGAAGAGAGGAGGTGTGTTCTGAAGGACATCTGTTCGTAAGTAACACAACCCTGAATGGCAAGATGCAAGCCACATGCGTGAACCATATTTTTGAGCTTTCTCTACAGGTTCTGCATTCCGAAAACTTTTGCGGCTAGCTGTACGTGCCAGCGCATGTACATTGCATGAGATGGCTGGAGAGGATTCTTCAGGCCACACGGAAGCGTCTCAGTGAGCTTATAGAACTTATCTTAAGCAGATGTAATTGGTGTTCACAAGTTCGTGGTGTCACAAAGACTCGCAAGTGACTCGATGATACATAATGTAGTGTACATGGCATAAAACACCTACTTGCAAATGTTGCAGTTACCTTTCTTCACACTGTGCAGCTTATTTTCAGCACAAGTAACAGTTGGCATTCATAGTTTACAGGGCATACATTTAGCGAAAATGCTGTATTCTTGCCAAGTTCTTGCTTGCGACCCAGTATTGTGTTGGTTGTGCATGCAACTGCCAATCTAAATTACAGGCTGCATGCCCAGGCTGAGGAGACTGTCAGATTCTTCAGATATTTTGCGTCTCCTTAACTTTTGATGCTGACTGCAAAAAGTCTTTGCCAAAGGTATAAAGCCACGGTGCATGTGATCAGGCCCGTCAAGACCAACTTCTGAAGCTCTCTAGCTATCACGAATATGACCACATTTGGCATAGCAGTACAACTCTTTTATGCCTGCTATGCATGTGACTGGGCACGAGGCGGCTGAATCCCTGTGGCGTTCACCCCCCACTGGTTACTACTCTCTTGGGGTTTGGTGTGCCCTTTGTGCTCAGAATCACTGAAGCAAGTCTTGTCAACAGTGCAGTGGCTTCAAAACTTTTGACAGTGACTGTGTATGCAAAATCAGTGAACATAAATAGACTTTTTAAACAGAGTCCTACAGTAATATTCTTGCCCCTGCACTTCCCAGCCAGCTTCCATGCCATTACAATTACAGGCAAAATATAGGATTGACAGCAGGAACATGCTATAATGGCACACTGACGAGACTTCCTTAAAATTATTACCATGTGTTTTAGGGCTTACATTCACTTTCAAAATTTAGTTTCGATCTCGTAAGATGAAATCTACATTTTGTTACCTTCTAACCATTGAGTCTGCCTAATACACACATGCTCACAAAAATGGTTCCACGGCACCTTTATCGAAACAGTTCATGAAACCATTCTGTGGTATCTTTAGTTAACACAATCACGAGGTAATCTAACAACAACAACAAAAAATGCACCAGACATTTAGCCATGTCACCACATCACATTGGAGGACAATTTCATGTCGACCTCCTCGGGAAACGTCCACTGTTGACAACTTTTACTGAGCTTGCGCAGCTGATCAACATAAGAGGTCGCTCTGCATGGCCAACAGAAATGAGTGTTTCCAGCTTGAAAGCTGTGCACACTGTCCAGTGTAGACGGGCAACCTAACAAAGACTGGCAAGGACGCCCAGTCACTCAAAGCTAATTTAAATTGGCAGTCCAAAGAAACCAACAAAACGAGAAACTGCTCAAGAATGCGCGTGTGGTCAGGTTGCCTTGACGTCACCCATCTCTAAAGGTACAGTTGTCGCGCCTTCTCCTGTAGTAGCACCCAACTCAACTTTCTTGGTGGTAGAAGGAAAAAGGGCGTTTTCATCTGCCGAGAGCTTCAGTTTCTGTAGGAGCTCCTCGTTCTGCTAAAGAATATAGTGAAAAAAAAAAGAAGATAAGGTGATGGAAGGCGTAAGGCTTTAGACACGCTCTGGCCTTCTTGTACACAGCAGATATCTTTTACAGCACTGCGCTGTGCAAGAAATCTCGAAATTACATGTGCAAACCACCTGCACTGTAAAGTGGCCTATGTGCAAGGAAGTTACAAAAATATATTCTGCAGTGGCAGCCCCTGCATCTTCTAAAAAGCAGAGGTGAAGCCAGCGCTTGCCTCTACTTCACGTTTGAATGACAGCCACACCAGCTGGAGCCTGCTCACAGGTTAAGTGCCTTTGTTCTGCTCATGCAAATGCTAAGCTAATTGGAAAATAGAAGACTGTTGTTTCTAAGTAAAGTATTACCTTTGGCTGAGTACTGATATCATAATGCCCATGAAATTTGCAAAGATATTCAAGTTTAATTCTAAAACCTGTGACACGAAAACATTGTGTAGGATCCGTAAAAGAGACACCCACTCACCTGCCCCCCTCCCCCTAGTGTGCACTTGATCCTGTCACTGTGTGCTCCCTTGCATCCCCCTCGTACGCACTTGATCATATGACCTCCAACACTTGGCACTTAGGAAGAGTGTGCACATCAATGCACCATACTTCTCTGACTTGCTCTCCTACACTTTCCATAACACCCACAAGCAGGCTATGATCTTATCGCACTTGGAGTTTATACAGAACATCACAATGACAGCAATGACAATGGTGAAAATTTGCCGGGAGCATGACAATAAAACTGTGGTTAAGTGGGATGAGGGGTTCAAGTCCAAGTAGTGGTGCGAGTGGAAGGGTATTTGGTATTTATAAATTAATGAGCCTTTGTCTGAATGTCGTGCTGAGGCAGAATTCATAGCACTGAATAGTGAAACTTTCAAATCAAACAGAATAATAATAATCTGTAAATACGGGTTTTCAGCATCGAGTGCCAAACATTTTTCATGCTTCTGAGGAAACAGAGAATAAAATTTGGAAAAAAGAAGAGGTTTGATATTTTTTCCTTAAATCCATGCAATGCTTATGAAAGTCTCTTTAACTGACTGAATTCAATTCTATTCACTACCTGCAACCTTTCAGCACTAGCATGGGAACACCATTCACTCCCATGTGAGCGAACATTTTCATGGGACTTGTTGAAATCCTGCTCTTTAAAACCCCACATCTCTCCTCGTTACATTGACAACATATTTATAATATGGGAACACGGCACAAGCACGTTAACCGACTTAATTAGCCATATCATTCACTTTTACCTGAGTATTAAATTTACTGCTCACCACTCTCTTAGTCAAACCAACTTCCTCGACACGACGGTCTACATAGAAAACGGAAAACTGAGAATGACACTTTACCGGAGGACTACGGATAGCGAGCAATATTTAGACTACAACAATCATCACCCGCGACATTGCAAGCAAGGAATTTTTGTCAGGAAAGCGAAATGAATAAGAAGAATCAGCAGTGAAGACGACGATTATATCCGCTACCTAAATTACCTTAAAACAACGCAGCAAAAAAAAGGTATCTACAAGTTGCTCTCGACAAAGCTTATGATGTCACGTCAAGATCGGAGAGACAGTCGAAATTAGCTAAGAAACAGCATACACCAGAATCTGGCAGACCGCCAGCCTTTAGAACAAAATATTCTAATGCACTCCCAAAGATAAACAACATCCTATGAAAATACCACCCAATATTAGCAAGTAATGAGCGTCTGAGAAAAGCGTTCCCAGATGTACCGAGGGTTACATATCGCTGCAACAGAAACATCAAAGACATGTTGGTGCACACAAAAGCCAGCCAACATCATTCCCTTGTTATAAAAGCATGTTGTCTCCCCAGGTGCAAAACCTGCAGGCAACTTCAAAGTGACATTAAAATTAAAAGCACCACAAACAGTTATACAAACGAAGTCAAGACTAGCTTTTCTTGTACAAACTCTGATGTGATTTATATGCTCGAATGTTCCTTCTGTAAGAAACAATATATCGGTGAAACAGGACAATCAATGAACGTCAGATTAAACGGACATCGCGCGGACACAGCTAAAAAGCTTCCCAAAGCCGTCGTCGAGCATTTCAACCAACCGGGTCATAACTTTGATGAACTTAAACTCTACATCTTACAGTCAAATTTCCGTTCTGAACGAGAAAGAAAATACAGAGATTCATACCTTATTCTTAAGTTCAAGACGTTGGAACCGATAGGCATAAATTTTTAAAAAGGAGCTTTAGAATCTATTCGCTATGTTAAATTTCAAGCTATAGGTAACAACACTTAGTTTGGTTGCTTATTGTTTTTTTTTGCTTTTACTTTCTTTCCTTTTATTTATCTATTTATTCAATTGAAGTATCTCTTTATATATATATTTTTTAATGAGCACCAGTTTCTGCCCCTCCTTCTGTTATCTGCTTTAGAGACATGATAGGCTGTGACCACCAGCGAAGCAGGTCATAGAGGGGTGCTGTGCACGCCGTTGACACGCCAGCTGACACACGGCAGTTGACATGTGGCTGACAGAGGGCCGGGTCACTGGCCTTGTGCACGGCACTCCTTTGTTCTCAATTCGACACCCTCACCGCTAACACACCTTCACTCGTTGCCGCACCCACCCGCCATACCCCCTTTCCCCTTTAGAGGAACCCTGCCTATATATACTGTGCCGAGAAAAGCATGTGTCGCCTTGAAAAAAGAAAAGTCCACTTATCGAAACGTTGGCTCCCGCTTTCACCCTGTTCACGTTTTGCTCATCGTCCTGAATTTCCATCTTCCGCCTTCCCCCCGTTTTCCCTGATCTGCATATGATATTATATGCAATGCTGATGCAAGAAAAAATATTTTGGTACTTGAAAAAGTCTAGAACTTAGCAAAGGCATTTTGCTTTCAACAAAGATACTACACGCACCAATTTCGGTTGGAGATAAGATGCAAAATTGGCACCGCATTGCACGTGAGAAAACTCATAGCCTCGTCCATGAAGTAAGACAGACAGCAGTAGCTGGCTTGCCTGACAAAGCAGTCCACCAAATCTCCTGCCGACTCAAGATTTGTGGAGCAACACATAGGAGGCAGAATGGTTGCATGCTGGGCTAGTTGGTTCACTACATCTTATGCAACAGCACGAAAAATAAAGGACAACGACAGAGACAGAGTGAAAAGAGCGTTGACTTGTTCGTGCAAGAGAGGGGTGTGAAAGCATGCCACCACTTACATTGATCAAGGAAGAGCTAAGGTATTTGCATGATTGGTGATTAGGACTATGGTGATAATCAACTTGTGCCATTCATGCTGATTGTTCTTTTTCTTTTTCCTGTCTTCCTCTTTTTCCCCTTTTCCTGCTGGTGCTTTGTATGAGTATATATGGCTAGCATTGTCAGTAAAATAAACAGGTGGGAGTCAGCGCCCTTTTCAATCCATCTCTATTGTCATCCTTTCATTACCTTTCACGCCATTACATTAGTTGCATAAGTGGCATTGAAATTTACAGCTACGCCTAACAAATGCCGCACAACATGGTGCCTATGTCCTTCCCCAACACCAACAATGGTGTGAGCTCTCTGCACAGCAATGTGTCTGTCACCATTTTTTCCAGCTGCAGATAAAGAGGTGACCCACTTAAATGCAATCGCAGCCAGGTTTCAAGAAGCTGGCTTGACCAGACTGGTCGATGGGCACTCTTTGTTCCTGAGTGCAATTTGTTTTTCTTGCTGCCCTATCTGCACGATGGCACACACATTTAACACTAAGAGCTAGCGGAGGAATACGGGGAAGAGAGCATGTTTCAAATGTGCAGAGAGGGGAGTGGTGAATGAGCGCATTGTATAAAGTTAGGAGCAGCCATTATGAAAGTTGGCCATGCCAAATGAACTGCGAGACAGGCAAGCCGATGCTCCTGTCTATCTTCCTTTGTGGTCTTGCCACACTGCTGTGAGACCTCGCCACTTACCTTTTCATCTTCTTTCTGTGCTTGCTTTTCTTGCTGTTGTTGCTGCTGCTGGCCCTGGAGAAAACAAAAAGTGTATAACAACCCATTTGAGCAAAGCTGCCATCATGAAGACATGCAAACAAATTAAATTAAACTCTGAAACCTTATGTGCCAAAACCATTATCCAACTATGAGGTGTGCAGTACTGGGGAATACCGGAATAATTTTGACTATCTGGGATTTCTTAAAGGGACACTAAAGAAAAAATATTAGGTTAGCTACATTGACGGATTATTCATCTATAAGTCTATCATCATTTTTTCTGTGCACATATTTTTCACTTTGTTGCATAGAAAATTGCTGCCAAGGGTCCTGTTGCTGATTCTCAATTTGAACCGCCTCTGTCAATATGGATGAGTTGATGTAATCTCCACATGACCGCCCTCTATGCCACTCTGAGAATCAGCCAGTGCTGATGTCACATGTGAGGTACAGTTAAACCTCGACATAACAAACTCCAATATAAGGAAATTTTCGTGATAATGAAGTACAGTATACGGCCGATTTTGTGGACTCCCTAGGGGCCACGAAAACGTCCGAAAAATCGGGCAGTCAGAAAAAAATAATGCATGCCGAGAACAGAGCGCTCTCTTCCCAAGGGCTCAAATCGCCGCAGGCACGTCCGAAATAGCTATGAAGACCCGCCAGTACACTTATTATTATACACTTATTATTAGGCGTATCGGTGGTCGTACTGTGAAAGGAGACTGAGAGTGCACGCGTGTACAATTAAGAAATACATACTGTGTCCCGTGACAATTGCCCCTTCTCACTCTTGGTATGCTTCACCGCGTTAACACCGCTGTATTGAGGCGAAGCTAACTTTCGGGACCCGGCATTACCGAACGCGTTGTGCTTTCCAAGCTTCGAAGCCACTGGTGTGGATTACAAAGGCGGAGTCGGCGCCATTATTAACTGCGGCGAATTGTTTTAATTTGCTCGTGTCGCAGAAAAGCCGGTGTCGGCGTCCGCGGTGTTGGCCGTGAGCGATAAATCCCGGCAGGCACTTCATGATTAAAAAAAGAACTTGCAAGATGGGCTGGGTGGGAATCGAACCAGGGTCTCCGGAGTGTGAGACGGAGACATTACCACTCAGCCACGAGTTTTTTTTTTTTCTTTATTGTACTCAGCCACGAGTTCGATGTATCACAGCGGTGCAAAAGCGCCTCTAGTGAATGCGGTGTTGCCTTAGAAACGAGCCGTAGAAAGTTATACTGCGGTGTATATCGGTAATTATGAATATGTAACTTACAGAAGTCGCAGTTACACGAGTAGCGAAGTGCGTTTCTGCTACATTTCTTCAGCGCTTTCCGCACACGCAGAGCCATCTTGCGGCAAACACAGAAGACCCCCTCCTCTCAATGTACGGCGCTGCCCCAACAGGTGGCAATATCACCAGGGCTTTGGTTCGTTCCGCTTGCTCAGGCGCACGTTTCGTTGCCGCGCCGAACGCTCCGTTGCTCGACGCTCACCGCGTCCGATGCGGGGCGCCTCGTAAGTGATCGCTGCGCCGTAGCCCATTGTCTTACACCCCTTGGCGGGTCGATGGGAACGCTGTCGCGTTCCACTCTTGAAGGCGAAGCTTAAGCGTCCTCCAATTTTTAAATTAAAAACACTGCAGCGAACAGCAAGAAGCTTGGTAGCAAACGTCAAAGTAGCTAGGCCTAGCGTTGCCGCGGTGGTGGCTACGGCTGCCAGCAGTTCTGCGAGCGAGAGCGGCTGTTCGAGGCGGCGATGGTGGCTTCGATAAATGCCGTTTCGGTCCTGCGGTCATGACAAAAGGTCCAGAAAATCGGACGGCGAAGGGTTTTTGCATCCGAAATTTCAGACGTTCTTATACATTGACTATATGAGTTTCTGTGGCGGTGTCGCGAAGGTGTCCGAATTATCGGGCATGTCCAAAAAATCGGGCGTCCGGAAAATCGGTCGTTGACTGTATTTAACTTTTCACAACTTCTTGTCCATAGAACACCAACATGCGCAGACGCATAGTTATATGGTTGAATGACATGCAGCTGCTTGCGAATGCACTTCCCAAATTGCGCAACCAAGAGTACCCGGCCAAGTGGAACAGCATCGTGTTCTGTATAAATTCCAAGGGCAATTAGATCCTATCGCACCCTGCGCACCATGTGCTTTAGGCACGAGTGAAAGCTTGTGAGGGTGGTCCGAGAAGCATGGTGGCTTGGGGGTGCTCTCTTTTAGTGCTAGCAAGAGGAAAGAGGGAAAGGAGAGCAAATTAAAATTAAATTATCGGGTTTTACGCGCCAAAACTACCATCTGATAACGAAGCACACTGTAGTGGGGGACTTCGGAAATCTGGAGCACCTGGAGTTCCTTAACCTGCATCTAAATGTAATACATAGGTGGTTTTGCATTTCACCATCAAAATAGGGCCACTGTGGCCTGGATTCGATCCCGTGACCCCATACTTTGCAGCCCAACACCACAGTGGGTGGGGAGCAAATTGCAGTAACGTGGTTAAGTGCACGTGAGGGCAGGGTGTGAAGGAAGCGGGGGGCAGGCTGGCGCGTCTCCTTTTTATAATGAAGCCGTGGCTGCGGATGGTTGTCAGAATGCCTGAGCACATATGCAGCCCAGCTTACAGGATGGTAAGAACTCGAATTAGCCTAGACTTGAGGAGGGAACGAAAGAAACTGGTACACAAGAAGCCAATCAATGAGTTAGCGGTAAGAGGGAAACTAGAGGAATTCCGGATCAAACTACAGAACAGGTATTCGGCTTTAACTCAGGAAGAGGACCTTAGTGTTGAAGCAATGAACGACAACCTCATGGGCATCATTAAGGAGTGCGCAATAGAAGTTGGTGGTAACGCCGTTAGACAGGAAACCAGTAAGCTATCGCAGGAGACGAAAGATCTGATCAAGAAACGCCAATGTATGAAAGCCTCTAATCCTACAGCTAGAATAGAACTGGCAGAACTTTCTAAGTTAATCAACAAGCGTAAGACAGCGGACATCAGGAACTATAATATGGATAGAATTGAACAGGCTCTCAGGAACGGAGGAAGCCTAAAAACAGTGAAGAAGAAACTTGGAATAGGCAAGAATCAGATGTGTGCGTTAAGAGACAAAGCCGGCAATATCGTTACTAATATGGATGAGATAGTTCAAGTGGCTGAGGAGTTCTATAGAGATTTATACAGTACCAGTGGCACCCACGACGATAGTGGAAGAGAGAATAGCCTAGAGGAATTCGATATCCCAGAAGTAACGCCGGAAGAAGTAAAGAAAGCATTGGGAGCTATACAAAGGGGGAAGGCAGCTGTGGAGGATCAGGTAACAGCAGATTTGCTGAAGGATGGTGGGCAGATTGTTCTAGAAAAACTGGCCAGCCTCTATACGCAATGCCTCAAGACCTCGAGCGTACCGGAATCTTGGAAGAACGCTAACATAATCCTAATCCATAAGAAAGGCGACGCCAAAGACTTGAAAAATTATAGACCGATCAGCTTACTGTCCGTTGCCTACAAAGTATTTACTAAGGTAATTGCAAATAGAATCCGGAACACCTTAGACTTCCGTCAACCAAAGGACCAGGCAGGATTCCGTAAAGGCTACTCAACAATAGATCATATTCACACTATCAATCAGGTGATAGAGAAATGTGCGGAATATAACCAACCATTATATATAGCTTTCATTGATTACGAGAAAGCGTTTGATTCAGTCGAAACCTCAGCAGTCATGGAGGCATTGCGGAATCAGGGTGTAGACGAGCCGTATGTAAAAATACTGAAAGATATCTATAGCGGCTCCACAGCCACTGTACTCCTCCATAAAGAAAGCAACAAAATCCCAATAAAGAAAGGCGTCAGGCAGGGAGATACGATCTCTCCAATGCTATTCACAGCGTGTTTACAGGAGGTATTCAGAGACCTGGATTGGGAAGAATTGGGGATAAGAGTAAATGGAGAATACCTTAGTAACTTGCGCTTCGCTGATGATATTGCCTTGCTTAGTAACTCAGGGGACCAACTGCAATGCATGCTCACTGATCTGGAGAGGCAGAGCAGAAGGGTGGGACTAAAAATGAATCTGCAGAAAACAAAAGTAATGTTTAACAGTCTCGGATGGGAACAGCAGTTTACGATAGGTAGCGAGGCACTGGAAGTGGTAAGAGAATACATCTACTTAGGACAGGTAGTGACTGCTGATCCAGATCATGAGAGTGAAATAATCAGAAGAATAAGAATGGGCTGGGGTGCGTTTGGCAGGCATTCGCAGATCATGAACAGCAGGTTGCCATTATCCCTCAAGAGAAAAGTGTATAACAGCTGTGTCTTACCAGTACTCACGTACGGGGCAGAAACCTGGAGGCTTACGAAAAGGGTTCTACTTAAATTGAGGACGACGCAACGAGCTATGGAAAGAAAAATGATAGGTGTAACGTTAAGGGATAAGAAAAGAGCAGATTGGGTGAGGGAACAAACGCGCGTTAATGACATCTTAGTTGAAATCAAGAAAAAGAAATGGGCATGGGCAGGACATGTAATGAGGAGGGAAGATAACCGATGGTCATTAAGGGTTACGGACTGGATTCCGAGGGAAGGGAAGCGTAGCAGGGGGCGACAGAAAGTTAGGTGGGCAGATGAGATTAGGAAGTTTGGAGGGTCAACATGGCCACAATTAGTACATGACCGGGGTAGTTGGAGAAGTATGGGAGAGGCCTTTGCCCTGCAGTGGGCGTAATCAGGCTGATGATGATGATGATGATGATATGCAGCCCGCATGTCCTGTTTTAGAGATAATTTGCTGTGTGTGCAAAGACTAGGTGATCCGAGATGGCGTGACATCATGCACTGTCTTCCTGCACATTTAGTGCTGGAGGTTACATAATCTAGAGCTTCGAAGACGCATTAATGCAAGATGCGGACGAAGCATTCGGTCCCTGCTGCAGGTGCTTTTCATGATAGCGTCATCTCACTGTGGGCAACACTTTCAGTCACGGGCGCGGAGAGGATCGCGTGGCTGGCTTCGCTTCATACCGCTGATCTTGAGATATTGTCGACACAGCATGAAACCGTATCTATCATCACTGGCTGTCAAATTCAACAAAAACATCCATTTCCTCTTTCAAATTTGCTTTTTCTGACTGCCCAATAATTTGGGAAATCTTGTTGGTAAAGGATTGAATTTCAATATAACGAAATTTCAATATAACGAAGCAAATGGCTGATTTTGCTAACTTCATTATCTGGAAGTTTAACTGTACTACAGCCCACAACAGGTTGTACCGCACCGATTTTTATTTTCATAATTTTCTCACTTACAAAATATCTGTTTTCATTTCGAATGAAGAATTCATTACTACAGAAGCCTAATGTTTCAATCTAGCTTGACTTACTATTTTCCTTACATATCTCTTTAATGTGCACTCAATACACTGTACAAAAACTTTTTTGAACAAAGCCTCCATCCTAATGTGGCTGCTGTGGCCGCGATTGAACTCATGACCTCGTGATCAAAAGCACAATGCCATAGCCACTGAGAAACCACGATGAGTGATGTGGGCATGCAGATATGTCTTCTTACCATGAGAGCCTTGAGGGCAATGTTGGCAGCCACCGAGAGGGCATTGCACACCTGGAGGTAGACAGAGAAAAAAGAAATTCTCAGGCAAGCTGTCGTGTACAACCTTAAAACTTAAAAACTTGAAAAATACTATACAATTTCTGGTTTTAGAAATACCAGAAAAACCCCACTTCTGCAGTCGTACTATCCAATTTCAGGACAAAACGTGATCACAAAAACTTAATGAAAATACACTGCTTCTATGACATGTTGACCAAGGAAAGGAAGAAAATGTATTATTCTGAAAGACGTATTATTCAGAATCGTATCAACAAGATTCCACTATATACTGCCATCTACCTGGCTCTTAATGCTCTCTCAGTGGTAACAACCAAATGGAAAGTCAAAGGACATGAGTGACACAGTGCTAACAAGCACACAGGAAAGCTGCTATAAATGTGAGAGGCTTTCTACAGTGCATTCCCACTGATATTAATCAATTTGCATGCCTTCTTTCAAAATTACATCAATAAAAGAAACCTTCTCATCAAAAAAAAATTAATAAAAAGCATACATTTTCCAGCTCGAAATCTCTCTTAAGGCAGTGAAAGATAATACCCAGGCTGGGAACATTATATGGAAAAATTCCAGGAGATACAACGAAAAGCTGTTAGCATTTCTTAACATTTTTCACATCATTTCTAGATTATGTATGCCTCATCCATCATGGCGCAGAGAGAGCTGTGACAAGTTACAGCTAACACTGCTCTTCCTATCTGCCATATTAGATGATTCTAACGTAACGCTTTCTTCAAAGAAAATGAGTTTGGAAATTCCCTGCACATTACAATCGCATACAAAACTAAAGCAGTGCTCATGGCATTGGCTACCATTAAAGCCAACGTCATCGCTGTTTGTCATCAGAAAATGACAACAGAACAAGTTTCGCAATGACAGCATGAAGCTTTCATTATGAAAGCTCATTAAAGAAAGTTATTAAGCTTAGCAGAGCCGTGTCACATGTTTTTGCAGTTTCAGAGACTTGCATATGTTGCAGGACAATTGACGGAATGGTTAGCTGAGGCGTAGGTGACCATTCTGTTCATGATTGCTGCAGAGTTGTTAAATGAAAAACTCAGTGGACCCCACGGAGAATGACGTGCGATCCAGAGGCATGAAGCTAAACATTTCGACAGAATTGCCTGTCTGGTTGGGAAATTTATTCGGACTTTCAGACTGACTCAGTTATTTGGTTGGAGTCAGTCTGAAAGTCCTGATCCAGAGGCAGCGATGAAGAGTTGTCTATAAATTGACACTCTACGAAGACAAATTCTTCAGGATTCTTCTTGTTTCGATTACGAAATGTGGAGGCATGCTACTTCTTTTGTGTTATAAAATCAGGTGTGCAGCAGATTCAGGTGCACATTATCTCTCTACATCGAATCCCTAAAAAGTGGGTCTGCATTAGTTTAGGGTAACCTGGTAAATACCACACTTTCTGTAAAGAAAGCGAGGCACAAGAGGTGTGGAGTTTTCAGAATGGGCAGGAAGTGAGACACTACTGGCAACAGCAAGGGCCACTGCACTCTAAAAAAAGTACTTGTGTCAGCACTCACCTCTTCTGCGCTTGTGTTTACTTCGAAGACGTGGCACCTGTACGTGGGTGGTCCTTCGCCTGAGTTTATCGTGATGAAGCCCAGCAGTCTGCACAAGGCCACAAAGTGGAACCACTGTTGAGTCATGGTTTCGCGACACACTGTACTCACTCGTGGACGAAAAAGGGAAGCTTTAGCCTGGAGCAAATGTATCGACATGTCCCCTTGTAGAAATGTTGGCTCCAGGCTGGAGCTTCTGTTCATATCAAACTCACAAACGATGCCCACGAATTCAATAAAAAAGGTGTGTTCAAACTCTGGCCAGCACTGAAGATAATGAAGATAGCACTAGACGTCTCTGTGACTGGACGCCAACTTGCTTCCACAATAAAAAACTACAAAAAGCACATATTATTAGGGGTGGGTGAATGCCAAATAGTAGATTTCCAATCGAATACTGAATCGAATCAAGAGAAAAAAAGAAAGCCGAATATTTGAACTGAATATCAAATATTAGAAAAATTTTCACAAAATCTTATGCTTATAAATTCGGGACAAGAAAAAATGGTGCTGTACATGCTCGGGAGTCTCCTAGCATTACATAACAAGCATTTAGCAAGCTCTCAGAAACTTATACATGTAGAAATCAAGATATACAGTAAGGCATACTCCTGTTAAAGGAAACACCAAATTAGTATTCTAGCACTGATTACAGCTCAGTTCTAGTATGTGAAGGTCTGAAAGATATTTTTCAATCAATAGTGATGAAAGTTCACCACTGGCCAATGTGGTTATGGGCCGCAAGCCATCACGGAATGCCTGTCGACAATATCTTCTTATGGGTGGCCCAGCAGTGATCAGTCCCAAGATCACGCGTGCGGTCTAGACTGACAGCTGTTGAAGCGGTGTGGAGCTCATTGCCGCATATCCAATACGATCTGTGTGCATATCGGCAGCTAATTGGCCAGATTTTCGCATTTTATGAAATACACGCTGCTTTTGTTGCCATTCTCTCTGTCCACATTGCGTTATCATTTTGATCAGACCTGTCGACCCGGGTGAACCTTGTACCGACAGAAGTGGCCCCAGCCGACGCGGCGCCATTCTGCGAATTGCAGCATTCGGGCATTGTGTGTTGGATCCCTGCGTCGGGCCAATGTCAGGAAGTGCTCACACTGACAAAGTCTGCTACCACGTCAGTAGGTGGCCCATATGCAGTGTGCTTGGCACTCCTTTTGCACTGAGAATGAAGTGAAACGCTTGCTTGGGTGGAATCAGGCATGCGCAAAGGAGGAAATGGGAGTGGGGAAGTGCGCCGTCTTTCGTTGCATGCACGGTACCGAGAAGGGGAGGGAGGGAAGTGTTGTGCTTCAGCCATGCCCGGTCGTGCAGGCTTTATATTGAAAGTGGTCTGCTTTGGGAGCACAGTCTAGGTGAGCCGATGGCTCGTAGATTTGCGTGCACTGTGTTCTCATCACTCAGTTTGCGTTGAAGTGACAGACAGCGCGAAGGTCCCTTCACTTGCTGCTGCTGCCGCAATTCCTCACGCCAGCATTTGGCAGCGAGCGTCCGCGGTCATTGCGGATGTGTTCAGTTAGCTCGTGTGTGCTGACACCATGCTTGCCAATTTAGTTAGTAAGTGAATGAAAGGGGCGTTCTACTCCTGGTTTTAATTTAATTTAATTATGGGGTTTTACGTGCCAAAACCACTTTCTGATTATGAGGCACGCCGTAGTGTGGGACTCCGCGGAAATTTCGACCACCTGGGGTTCTTTAACGTGCACCTAAATCTAAGTACACGGGTGTTTTCGCATTTCGCCCCCATCGAAATGCGGCCGCCGTGGCCGGGATTCGATCCCGCGACCTCGTGCTCAGCAGCCCAACACCATAGCCACTGAGCAACCACGGCGGGTTCTACTCCTGGTGGCTCTTGCATATGGTGCAGCCGTGCGAGCCCTCTTTTGTTCAGCACCACCACGCTGCGGAGTGTCCGTCTAACGGAGGGTGCCTCGAGACCTCCCTTGTTCACGAACCCGGGTGGATCGTGACAATCTTAATCATAGAGCACGTCCGAGGCAGTTCGCCTTAAGCAGGTTTTTTTTTTGCACCTAGTCTACGGAAAGCCAAAAAACATTCCCATGTTGTTCATTATATGCGAGAATTCGGCTTAACTGAGTTTGTCTTAACGAGAGTTCACTGTATTCGCGCACCCTTTATTTAAAAAAGATTGCACATGCAAACCTTAAAAAAAAAACACTGTAGCTTACATCAAGTGCAAAAGAAAGCACAACTACGTTTTCTTGAGCGCAGGCAACCTTCCCATTGAGTTTGCAAGCATTCTGCTGATCTGAATTTGTTTGGACAGCAAATAGCCTGCATCATTTCTGATGTCGATGCTGTCTTTGTGTGAAGCTGTTTAATTTACCAGCATGTTTACTGGCTTCTTCAAAACTTGAACAAGACTTATGATGGCTGCTTTCTGCTTAGCTGTCTATTGACAGTCTACAGTGACTACAAGTAGTGCATAAATCTGACATAAAGGTCTGATGAACGCCGACTATTGGAAACACACTTGCCTTCCAGAAATAACCTTTTTTCCTTTTTTTTTTCTTGAGAGGAGCTGTTGGTGAATCATATCATGTCTTAGTGGATGACTGTGGCACTAGAAATACGACACATGATGCACATTGTGGCAGAAGAAAACTATTAGTTGTTTTTTTTTTCTCCCTCATGGCGGGTGTAAGTACGTCCAGGATGCAAAACCAAGTTACGGAGCCGTTCGGCCCAGTGTGCAGTTCGATCTACCTGTTGTGGATACAATTTCCATTCGACACAGTCACACATTTTACTATGCATACTCACTGCAGCTTCGTGATTTTCAGAAATTGTTCCAGTACAGTTGACTGATGTTACAATGGACCCTGATAATCCGACAAAAAACGTCCGTTTTATCCGAAGTCCGTAATATTTGAAATGCCTCACTTCCAAAACTTTCATAGTGATGTCTAACAACTTTATTGTACAGAGTAAGTGATGAATGTCCAAAGTAAAAAACAAAGAAAAGTCGCAGTTAGCTCAAAAGGTGAAGCATCCATTGCGATGGCAAATTAAGACTGACAAGCGTGGCAGCAGCAGCGAGCGAATTGACCTTCGTGCTGTCTCTCGCTTCAACGCGAACTAGGCATCGAAGGTACAGCGTATACGAAGCTACCGGCATGGCACACTTTGCCCACCTCGCAGATCACTTTCAACATACCGCGACTGCGCTGTAAGCAGCAACCGTGGGAGTAGAACCCCTCTCCCACCTTGCCTCGTGTGTGAAAGAAGACGGTGCATTTACACCCCGCCTTCCTCCCTCGCGCATGCGATATTGAGCCGTGATCATCGGCTGACCCTCGCAAGACAGTTGTCAGCCAGTGTCAGCACGGCAAAAGTATGTTTTATACGGCCGATATTGAAAAAAAAAATTGACGCTAGGTAATTTCATCTGCTGTAGCCATTAGTCCGTTGTAGTGCGATCCGTTAAAAGCAAACTTCGTTGCATTAATAAAATCGGTAGAACAAACTAAGGCTGAAATATGGTCCGTTATATCCAAAAGTCTGTTGTAGCCAGGTCTGTTGTAATGAGCGTAGACTGTACATAAGGACTAATTCAATTTAACCAGGTGTGATATAACCATGCTTATCTGTACACAGCAAACTCTTTAAGTGCACTACAGTGAACTGGGCCACTTGCCTGTTGTTCTCCTTGTGGACTGTCCAAAAGGACACATCAGCCAACGGGAAGCAGGCACGCACAGCCTGATGGGAAGGATCTAAAACCCTGCAAAATGCAAAAAACAAAGAAAGGACTGCCTTGTTACAGTGGACAGTGCCAGGGAGTTATTTTCTTAAACTGATGGCAAAGAGAAACAAAGAATCAATTCAGGTTGTGAGGGTATTCTTCCACACTTCTATATACTCTCCTGTGATGGGAAAAGGCCGATTATGAAAAATACCTAAAGGACAAATGTTTTTTTTCCTCTTTACTGTAACAAAAGATTAAAGCTTCAAGCTGGAATTGTTGAGTTTGTCTGTTCATCCTTTTTTCTCGTTATGCTGACGATGACCACCATTGTTATCACTGTCAAGTTGTTAGGCTCCCTCATCTTTCGCCCATGCCATATGGTAAAGGAAAAAAATGACTTTGTCTACCACCATCAACATCATGGGACAACAACATCACAGTGTTGTTGTCCCAGTTGTTGTAGCCTCAAAAAACAAGTGTATCAAAATAAAGTTTTTGCCCCCAACACATGGTGAGAGTGGTGGTGTCCAACCATATGTTTCAGAGGCCACAACAAGCGATACTCCAGAAGGCAAGGCTGTCGTTGTCTGCATCATAAAGAAGTTGCTCTTCAGAAGAAGGCACCTGCTTTGAGGGCCTGCTGCTGTCACAGTAAATGAGTTCAGAGCCATAGAAATTCCCAACATCTGCAGATTTAGAAAATTTTGTGCTGAAACCTTGGCACAGACAACATCACAGATACCATGGCATTTTAGTACATCTTGGGCCATTCTATGCAGAAACGAAGTCCCCAAAAGCTCTAAGCTAAGCCACTGCTTACTCACGTGTTTATAATGTAATCACTTTTTATTAATAATCAAGTAACCAGTCCTCAGCATGCACTCAAAATTGATCTAGTCATGGAATTTCAAGGTAGCGCTGACACAAGTCTTTCTTTCTTATGTCTATTTTGGCTTACTAAGCTTCTGCTAAGACTGGTTTTCCAGACCTGTAGCCTACTAGTCTACGTACGTCAACTACACATGCCATTTTAACATCACATTAGCATGTACAGGATAGCTAAAAAAGTAATCAAACAAATCAATGTTGGCAACTCCAAGTGGGCAATTGACTTCTAAGTAAACATACCTGGCAGCCTGTGAACATTAAAACTCATGAGGAGCTTGCCCTCAGCACATAAATATTGAGGGATACCTATGAACTTCATCAACAATGATGTTGATGAGGCCCAGCACACAAGCAGCAGCAGCAGCAGCAGCAGCAGCAAACTTCGAAGGAACACCGAAGATTGACAAGCGGCACATTGTTTTTTTGATCACAGTGACTTTTTAAGCAGCATTGCTATTGTCAATTTCACCTTCTTCAGGAACTTGTCCGCAGAAACTTGCTTGAAGCAAGTATTCCACTTTCAACCTTTCACCATCAGGAGACTTCCAATGAAAGGTTCGCAGACTGACAAGCAAAACATTTTTGTGAACAGAACTTCCTTTTCGTAATAGTGACTGAACATTCCTAAAATTGCAAAACTAGCCCAAATTCGTAAACTTTACA